>NW_015506053.1:558826-563611 GCF_001515645.1 Sinocyclocheilus grahami | reverse complement strand
AGGTTAAGCTTTTAATTTAAATGCATTTTAAGCATTGTGGTTTAAAAACAAATGTAACTTTTCAGGGACATTAAGCAGTGGAGCAGAATTCATTTTGGCAAATGCACGCGTTGTGGTTTCGGCCTGATTCGCGTGGTGCGCATACCTGTTTGTACAGTGCCAGTCTAAACTTGAGTTATTTTTCGCACCTTGTACTTAAATGTTCAAATGCACAGTTATGTGTCAAAATGTCTCCTCGTCAACACAGTCATGTGTCTTAAACGAACGTTAAATATAAAGCATGTGTAGTAGTAGGCTATATGAGATCCTAATATGATGAGATTTTAAAGGGATAGTTCACCCAAAAATGAAAATACTGTCATCATTTACTCAGCCTCAAACAGCCTGTTCTCCTCAACATAAAAGAAGATATTTTGAAGAATGTTCGTAACTAGAAAGTTTCTGGTCCCCATTGACTCCAGTAGTGTATTTTGTTTTTCATACTATGGAAGTCATGGGGGCCCAGCAACTGTTGGTTTACCGGTATTGTTCCAAATATATGAAGAGTTTATTTGCAAAAACAAATTTAAATTTTAAATTTTCAAAAATCATGTTTTTTTTATTATGTTATCATGTTTTTATTGTCTTTTACTGTGTTAGTTAGCAGTATTTTTTTGTTATTTTTTAACTTAATCAAAATAACCCAACTGCAGTTTGACTGCGATTAATTTGAATGCACAATGAAAAAGCATAATTTTTGAAAATTGTTAACTATTTTTGCAAATTAACTCTTCATATACATATATATATTCAACAGCAGAAGGAAACGCATACAGGTTGAGAACAACAACAGACCTTTCATTTTTGGGTGAGCTATTCCTCTAAAGCAGCCTAATTTAGCTGCTGTTAAAATTTGTCAATAACGTTAACCAAACATCAGAAAAAAAATCACTCACTGTCCTTGACCGAATCACTTTGTAAAATAAGGTGGCTGCAGTATAACAAAGAGTGAAAAATTTAAGGGGGTCTGAATACTTTCCGTACCCACTGTATATTGAATGTATAAAGTGAAGACTATTCAGTTTATTTCTACAATTGTTTTATACAATATAATTTCTTATTCAGTGCTTTAAGTGTTTGAAGTAGGTCTATTTTTTTGTAATTTGTGTCTGTTTACTTGTCTTAAGTATAATCTAGTTTTTACTTGGGCTAGTATTTTTTATTTTAATTTATTTTTTTAAATATTGAAATTGGTAACAAGAATTATAAAATTTCAATGCGTCAAAATTTTGATAGGATAAAAATCCTATTTAAAGCTATATATATATATATATATATATTATATTTGTAATAGGGGGCCCTGCAGTAAGTCATAGCCCCGGGGCCCAGTAAGGTCTTAATGCGGCCCTGAAAATAGCAATATAAATAATTTAATGATCAAACTCAAGAATGCATGAAACAAAAACAACTGTGTAAATTAAGTTGCTAAGGCTCACATATAAGATATATGAAAAAAACTATACATAAAATAAAATAAAACCAATAATAATAATAAATAGAGCTGCAAGCAGCAATTAAGGGGCCAAACACAACAGAAGTAAAACGAAGAGCTAAGGAGCTGTCTTTAATTACTCAGTAAAGACCAGAGTTCTCCAACCCTGCTTCTGGAGAGCTACCTTCCTGCAGACTTAAGTTTCAACCGTGCTTCAACACACCTGTCTGTAATTACGTAGCCGTGAACACCTTGATTAGCTGGTTCAGGTGTGTTTGATTTGGGTTGAAGCTGAACTCTGCAGTATTGTAGCTCTCCAGGAGCAGGGTTGGAGACCCCTATTAAAGACATTTGTTGATACAGCATTTTACTACAAAACTCAAAATGGCTAACACCCAAAAAGGCCGACATAGGAAAATTAGATAGTGTTTGATTCGCTATGCCATTCCGAATCTAACAAGACCAATCTTATGATTGTTGGTCAGAATCCGCTAAAGTGTTGCAGAGATATAGCCTCAAGTCCATTTTTGCACAAACTTTGTCAAATTCATTAACGCACTTTTCGAAAACGGCTTTGTAAATCAAAACGCTTTTGATAACTTTAAGCCAGAATGCTCTGAAGATTATCTGAGCCAATTCCGGTGAAAATTGGACATACCATCAAGGTCGAGTTTGAAAAAGTAGATTTTCAGAAAATTCAAAATAGCGAAAAATCTTGAGCCATTGAAATTTTAATTTTGATATGCGTTTGACTCGGTATGAGCCAAGGAATCAGAGGGAAAAAATAATTCGCTTTTAGACCTTATGGTTCTAGCAGAAACATGAGTGCAAATTTGGCCTGTTGGTGGCGCTAGTGAGTTTGAGTTAGAGACTCCAAATTTGCTGTGGTTAATGATGAGACTGTCCTCTATCCGTGTGTAAAATGTCATAACTTTCCTGCAAACGGTTCTATAATATTCATAACAATACGCTAAAGCATTTGTAAAATACAGCATTTTACTACAAAATTCGAAATGGTCCACGCTCAAAATTACTGACATTGGAAAATTTGGTATCGTTTATGGTATGCCGATGATGATTGACAGTATGTACATGCTGATCTATGCCAGAAAATACAAGCAAACAGTAGTTGGTGCCGAGAAGCACCAAAAAAGTGTTTTGTTTTTCATTTTGTAAATATGAACTGTGAATAAGTTCACCACTGTAGCTTCTTAAACACCATCCTGCTGTTTTACACCACCAGAGTAAGTTTATGAACTCAAGCACTCACTGTTATAGATTTAAGCTAATAAAGACAGGAGAAAGAGAGCAAGAGCTGCACATGGCTCCCATAAGAAATCTCAAAAGAGTCACTCTGTACCAGAAACATCCTCTGAAACATCCTCTCTCACTCTTTCTTTCGGTCTCAACCACAGACCCCTGCGGGGCTTGTCGACAGAGGAAAGATCGTAAAGAATTTAGCATCTCTCTCACACACACACACACACACACGGGGATGGAGAAGTGCACATTTTCACACAACTGTGAATGGAACTTACCTTTTAGGATACACACGTGTAATGCCTCCATCTGTAGCCACAAACCTGGCCAAAACTCCATCTCTAATGAAATAAAAAAAGACATCAGTATGTTTAGCACGTAGTTTAGAATTTTCCCAAAGGCCACAAACAGAAACCAAGCAACTTTGACTAGCTTTACACCTGTGAGTGTTTTGTTTAGGTATTCTAGCCTTGAACTTTAAATTCAATTACTTCAAGAACGTTCAGAGTAACCATTAACACATTCATCCTCCAAATAAAATAAATAAATAAATAAAACATAGGCCAGAAGGAATATTAGGGTCATTCTTCAGTGTAAAATGTTTTATTGAAACACCATTTGTTTAATTGGAAACAGTTTTGAAATGTGTCATATGCATTGTGTATTGTTTTTGGACTCCCACATGGTCGGGTTTTTTAATCCTGGTTGTAATTGCTAGACTCTAACAGTTTGCTTTTGACAATAAGACAGCAGTCTTATTCATGTCAGGACTTTAAATGGAGCTTTGTGTTCAGCAGTTATATGAAGGCGTCTCTCTGGCCTGCAGAGATCTTTGTACTTGAAAACTCAAGACATTTCACACAGACGTAGATGAATGTTTTATGTTGTTCCATGTGTGTGTTTTGCTCTAATCTTACACATTCTGTTCCTTCCAGACTTTTACGAGGTCTGCCGTGAGACCGGCATCCAGCAGCAACCGGTTTACAAGAGTGAGATTACCTGAACAATACAGACAAAGAGAAAGGAAAGTCTTTATAGTCAATAGTTTTGGATTATGTCATGCAAAACAGGATTTTCCCATGTTCGAACTCCACTCCCTGTTGACCCAGAAATTTGGAAACCAACTGCAAAACTGCAGAAATCTTCATTTACACAATTGTTGAAATTAAACAAATGAAACTAGAAAAATGAAAACAGAAATTGAAATAAATGTTGGTCTATCGCTAATCATAATTACACATTAACATTAACATTAATAATATATATATATATATATATATATATATATCTTATCTTATATAACATCTTAGAATTATCACACCTAAATTTACAGATGAGCCAGAATTTTCCTAGATTTTGGAAAACCTTCACAAGCATTGCATGGACAAAGGAAATAATTAAAATAAATAAAGATATGGTTTTTTTATTTAAAAGCAACAACTTGGTGACACAAACCTTCCATACTTCTCAGGAAAAAAATAATGCCTATTAAGCAAAGATCTTTGGGTGTGTTCATGTGTGAGCGCTGTAGCGATAGCATCTCTTTACAGAAATGAGTGAGTCATGATGGGTAAGAACATTAGGATGACAGCGCTGGAGTCATTACAGAGCAGACTAATCAATTACAGTGTGATTAAACCGAGCGCTGGCAGGGGTCACCTTCACAGACGGCAGGATCGTCACACACGCTGACATCATTTGAGCGGGAATCAACCTGACTCAGCCACTTAAAGAGAGTAATCTGAGCCCTCTCACCTCTGATATCACTACATCATGTATTCAAAAATAGCCACAGTGGTTTGTGTTTGCAAAAGTTAGTGTTATACAAGGGGCTGAAAAGTATTTGAAACTTTGATGTCCAGTTGGTTTTCTTACAGCTGGTTTAATATCACTGCAAAAATGACAAACATTTGAACATTTAACTACAAAAAAAAAGAGTTCACTGAGGGTGTTTATGTTAATTTGAATTTAACATTCATATTAAATGCTGTCTTACGGCATTCTATGCTACACACTGTATATTATATATATATATATATATATATATATATATA
>NW_015506053.1:531237-558816 GCF_001515645.1 Sinocyclocheilus grahami | reverse complement strand
AAGCAAGCAAGCACAGCTTATAATCATCACACAAGAAAAGGAAGGTCAAGTTAAGGTTATTGCATTGTAGGCCATACTCTAGCTCACGCTCTCAGATGGATAAGTGTGTTCAGGTTTGCACTCACACAGAGGACCATTTGGAGTTTTCCTGTCAATGTACTCATTGAAGTCCACCAGAAATTGGGTGTTGTTGAATGAGACTTTGAGGTCCTTGCAGTATTCTCTGAAAAAAAGGGTTATTGGTGCTTAATCACAAACAATTCAAGCAGTGTGATGTTTTCACCAAACATTTTTGCTGCTGCCATGTCTGTGGGACCCATTGTTAAAGGGAGTGAAATGTGGGTCTTAAGGTGTGAATGTATAGGCCTTGAAAGACCAATGGAGTCTAGATACAGTCCATATAAACCTGTCATGACTAAACCCTGTGGGAGGTCTGCTGTTTCTGCTCAATGTGTGTGTGTGTGTGTGTGTGTTACCTGGGTGCAATAAAGGTGTACCCATATTCCTCAAAATTCTCCTGCTGCATGGTTTCAAAGGCTACAGAGATAGAGAGAGAGAGAGAGAGAGAGAGAGAGAGAGAGAGAGAGAGAGAGAGATTTAAAGACATCTTTATACAGAGCATATTGAATATATATATATTTATCAATTCTGAGATTAGACTGGAATAGATTGAACTGTGCCCAAGTGAAATACGAGTAAATATGGCATAACAAAATGTTAATTTAATTTCATTGTGTGTGTACATCTCAACTGCTTTAATTAAATTGTACTAGTATTTTCCTTTTGTTAAAACATGCATGAAACCAGCTTATTTTAAGATGGTTTTCCAGCCTTGCCAAAATGGTCTTCAGTTGGTCTAACTGGGTATCCACAGCCACAAACCCTCTAAAAACCAGTCAATGGTCAGCATGGAAGACCGACAAAGACCATAAAACCATTTTAGGCTGGTTTAAAATATATTTTTTCAACAGGGATATCACATATATCAGCACTGTAGCCGCCATGTCAATTTTTAGTTATCTGTATCAGCTTTGGCCATTGAAAAGCCCATATTGGTCATTTTAACCAAACATGTTTTAGAGGAGAAACTGACATGCTAAAAAAACTGCATAAAACCAGTCTAAACTTGTTTAAGATGGTCTTGCAGCCTTTGCCAAGCTGGCCTTTATCTTATCTAGCTGGCATCCAAGGCTGAAAAAATACCTAAATCCAGTCAACAGACCAGCACAGGAGACCATCAAACCACTTTAAGCTGGTTTAAAGATTTGTTTTTTTCAACAGAGATAATCACACATATCAGCATTGTAGCCGCCATGCTTATCTCTAGTTATTGGCATTGTCCATTGCAAAACCCCTATCAGTTGATTTTTTGAAAAAAAAAGTATAAAAACAGATGCATGCAAATGATACTGAAAATAAATGATACAACAACTGATGAATGAAATAAAACACAAAGGTCAGAGAAGAGAAGGGTGCAGTACTTGCCCTTGTTCCCTGTGGTGAAAATCCAACCAATCAGAAGACAAAGAGAAAGACAAAGTTACCACAGTCCATCACAGTCCCAAAAGACATCCAACATTGTAAACCGGATACTCTGAAAAAAGCATTTCATATAAAGCATGCTCATGAGGGACGATGGCGGTTTCAGATTAAGCGAAATCCTGGACACACAACAAAGACGTGAGTTTGAGATTACAGACGTGAATAAATGGATGCAGACAGTCCTTTCCATTCAACACTGAGAGTTACGAGAGGGGCGAGCAGAGAGTTTGGCAGGCATGGTAAAATAATTCTGACGCTTGATGAAAACATCAAATGACATGACGGTTGAACAAATTGGCATGTGGTATTCACGATCAGCAAAAAAAAAAGGTCAGCCAGTGTTTGGTGAAGTCACATCAAACTCTCTTTGTACATCAAAGGTGCACACGCAATCAGTCATTTATGTGAGCCAGCAGATCATCTCACAAACCAAACCAAAACAGAACCAGACCATCTCAGCATCCAGGAGAAGTTGCTTTGCCTGGAAACTTCCGGACTGCACTTTCACTAAGCCAATCAAAGAATTAACCCTAATTTGTTTTATGTTAGAACAATGAAAATTGACTGGGATTGCAATAAAATCACTATCTATCTTCAAATCACTAATCACTTGGCAGATGAAAAAAGAGGGACCACAGCCATCTAGAGACCAGAATATCATAGATCCTTGATGGTAGGCTATCTTGACGTGGACTACTAAGCAACCACTCAGAATACTATATAAACCACGTAGCAATTCCTTAACAATCACCTACAACACCCTTGCAACTTCATAGAGATGCATTTAAAACCACTCAGATCTTAGAAACTGCATGACGGGAAGTCGTGGCCTAATGGTTAGAGAGTCAGACTCGTAACCCAAAGGTTGTGGGTTTGAGTCTCGTACTGGCAGAGATTGTAGGTGGGGGGAGTGAATGTACAGCACTCTCTCCCACCTTCAATACCATAACTGAGGTGCCCTTGAGCAAGGCACTGAACCCCCAACTGCTTCCTGGGCACAGCAGCAAAACTGGCTGCCCACTGCTCCGGGTGTGTGTTCACGGTGTGTGTGTGTGCACTTTGGATGGGTTAAATGCAGAGCACTAATTCTAAGTATGGTTCACCATACTTGGCCACATGTCACGTCACTAAAAATGCATCATGATTGCATGGACCAGCATCATTCATCACTTCTTGAAAAATGCACAAATCTATTTTAAAATGTGTTTTAAATAGGGACCATGGTTCAATTAAATATAGAAGTCCTAAACCTGGAAGCTGTAGTACAGAATCAGTGTTGTTATTGTTAACTAAATCTAAAAAATAATTTCCATTAATTGAAATAAAGCCGTAATTGAATAAAATATAAATACATGTTTAAGTTAAAATTTTAAGTTGCAATTACTAAAATATAAAAACTAAAATGAAAATAAATTAAAGCTAAATATAAATATTTTACAAAAAATAATACAAATGACATAAAATTACTAAAACTTAAATGAAAATATATTTAAAATTTTTCTAAATATTAACAATATAAATAACACAAAAATAACACTGGTCATCATACAATTGATCTTACTAGCAGCATGAGGGATTGCAAATACAATCAAATGTAAGGGATGCTTCGTTGTCTGTGTCTATACACAGTCCCTCATTAGCTCTGCTCTCGTTATTGCCATTAGCAGAGCTTCTGATCAGTAAAACCATGACATAGCCATCACCAGCTGATAAAAGACAGGGAGGCCGGCGTGATACGGTCTGTGTGTCTGTGCATGTCAAAACAGGGTGGTATTAGATCTTTGTTTGTGTGCAAATGGGTGTTTGAAGCTTCTGTCAAATGTCAATGAGTTAATGGCTACACATCTGCTCCAAATTTGCCATCAATATAATTAGCACCATGTCGAATTCTTTTCTTCTCAAACCAATGCTCTCAGCATCTCTGATCTCCAACAAAACCTTTCCACTGCAACAAATGCTTTTCTTAGTACTTTTGTTTTGTTTTCCAGTACAAGCATCAAAACATTCTTAAACGAACATACATTTTCTTCAGAAGATGTTTTCTGAAAAATGTAGTGAGATTTTGCTTAAAACAAGAAAAACAATCTGTCAGAAAAATAATCTTGTTTCTTGTTTTAAACTCACAGAATTTTGAAAAAAAAAAATTCAGAAAACAAGACAATATTTTATGTCATGTTGCTTTAAGTAAATGTATCAAGATTTATGGTAAACACGACAAAAAACTTGAGTAAAGGGCCGTTCACACCAAGAACGATAACTATACTAGCGTCCATGACAGAAAATCAGTGTATAACTCCAACCTGGCATAAGAAAGCATGAATAAATCCTATGATTGCTGAGTACTTCATATTAGGCATTCCTACAGTAACTTCAAATGTTAGTCTATTGGAACCCCCAGTTTACCAGCAGTTGGAGCAAAAGATCTATTTCATATTACACCATTTTAATGTTATATCTAGCCTATACTTTTTTATTAATTATATTAAAATTAGTAATTTTATAGTAAATAATAATAATAATAATAATAATAATTATAGAGAAAATAGAGTAAAAATATAATAAATTTAATTTTTGCAAAATTCTCCTCTCTAGTGTACATTTTTCTCACTAGTTTATGGACACTGAATGGATTTTCTGAGGTTATGTGACAATGTTTTCAAGCTGCTGTCTTTCCGCGGTTGAAACACTCATTGAATGATTACAACATGCCCTCGGATGTTCATTCTTGGTTATTTCACGCTAATTAGAATGCACTCCTGCTTTGCATGAACGGAGGCAAAGCGGGAGCGCACGTGAACCATCACGCCACTAAAGAGCTCCAAAACTGTATTTATCATTTGAAATTCTTAATAAAACAAACATAATTTGAATGCTGATACTTTGTTTCATATTATCAAAAGTAGCCTGCTCTGTCTTGTCTGTCAGCACGTTGTCTGTGTCCTCTTTGCTCTGCAATGTTTTTCACTCCATAAAAAAACGAACGTGTGGCGTGAAAGTGCGTACGTTAGAGTTAGCTGAGGCTGGAAGGTACACCGGATGAGATGAAGCACGATGCGGCACACCAGATGCATCCAATATTGAGTTTGAGGCTAAAATAACTGCTACTTTCAGTATGATTAAACAAAGAAAATTAAGATTTTAAAGATTTTAAAATAAAATTTCATTTCATTTCACCCTGGACACCCCTCTGGGTCCACCACTGACACCAACAGATGATAATGTTCTGTTTATTATAAGCACACACTGCTATGTAGTCTGTCACTTTAAATGCTCGCACTCTGCAGGATGCATTCTGATTGGCTGTCAATGTTTTTATCATTCATCAGATGGAAAAATAAAACCTTGTGAAAGTGATTCCAACGATATCATTCCCCACTGTTTATAGTTATGGTGTTAACTCTGCTATTCTTCTACATTTAAAATAATTGTTTTAACTATATATTTTGTTATCGTTATAGTTATCGTCCTTGGTGTGAACGTGCACTAAGAAAATCGTTTTTTGCATGTGAGGCTAATCATGCAGAAACATCCATGTAACAAAGTTCATAAGTCGGGAAGAAGGAGGCAGGAACCGGCGAACACTCAAAGAAACTTTAATAATAAAATAAACACAAAATAGCGCGACATCCGCGCACAAACAAAACCAAAACACAAAATAAACTCCAGGCCTGGTCCTCTCTCGTCTTTCCCTGTCATCACTCCTCCTTTGTATCCTTCCGGAGCTCCTCCGTGAGACTCGAGACCGGTGAGTGGCGCAGGTGTCGCGCATTCGCAATTCCTCCACCGGCCTCGCTCCGTTCCCACGGCTCTCGGCCCCGCCCCTCTCGTCACAATCCACAACTTGTAAGATCCAGTCAAGTCCAGGGTCTGTCAGGTCCAAGAACCCGAGTCCATCATCACAGTTTTCAGTTACAACCAGCCGTAAGGACACATCCCTCGAGAGAACTCCACATTCACCTGTTCTTCTCATTATTTGTGCTACACGGCTCCCAAAAGCCACACTTATCTGGTTCTGCCTTTCTGAAGTTTACATCCGGCTTTCGGCTTTGGTCATACAAGCCCTGTGGAGCTACCAGAGTTCAGAGTCGGGCACCTAAGGTATCCAGGAGCACTCTGAAGACCACCGCAAAACCTGACCCCTGCACCGCTGCCTCTTTCCCCTTTCTCAATAACCATATGGACCTGCCTCTTTACGAGCCTGTAAACCTATGCCAGGATTCTTTAAATGGAGAGAGAGGGAATAAGAGGAGGAAGAGAGAGAAACAGATACCACATCTCACACATATCTGCAGTAGCACACGCCAGGATACAGAAACATCAGTTTTAGAACATTAACACACACCCAAACACGCTTGCACATAATAAATTAGACTCACAATTATAACTGGCATACAAAACATCAAATTCCCGTGACCGCTTGTGCAGCGAGAGTTTGCTCAAGTAGCTGATTGTTACTGCTTACAAGCCACAATATGACCTTCTGTGGCCCCTTCCAGTCTTCAAAACCTGCTTTACTCATTGTTTGACAAGCTAAAATTTCCTTTGTTGGCTTTCTTACTTGTAATGACTCAAGTTAAAGCTATGTGATCTTACAAAGCACTGTTATGCTAAAATAAGTATGCTGATGATCAGTGAGAAGGGGGAAATAGGTTCTGGCTCAGAGCTCTGCAATATCTAGAATGATCCTTCTGCATATATAGCCCATGTGCAGTGTTGCAAGAATAAAACTCCTGATTCATCTCACAATCCTTCACGCTAGAGGTTTGAATAATACAACAAATGGCTTGTTGTGGAGAGGTGTGCCATTACTTTTCAAAGCAGTTAGGCTTATGTTTATCTCATAAACATCATTGAAAGAGTGACCTGTGCCATATTTAGGGACCAGAATATAATAGATATTTTTTGGTGGCGTCCAACCAACCAACCACATATCAGCATGCTAAGAACCACTCAGTTATATGTCAACTAGTTATAGTCAACTAGAAAAAAAATAGTTGTTTTTTTTGGTAATTGGAATACAGCTGAATAAAGAAATAATTAAATTTAATTAAATGAAAATCATTTTTTTACTAAATTAAAATCCTTAAACCAAATTTGAAAATGTTGAATTAATAAAACTACTAAAACTAAATTTGAATTAAAAAAAAAAGAAAGTTAAATAGAAGTATAAAAAACTAATACAAATGACAAAAGTACATAAAATTAAAAAAAAAATGCAATAATCTGAAAATATAAGTTAATTCAAAATACGAATAGGTACTATTAATAGTAAAAATAACACTGCTCAGAACACATAGCAGCACCTAGGAAGTCACCAAGAATACCCTAGTGATATGTGATGGTTTGCATTTGCAATAAAAATCTGTTATTTAAACATTAAAATCCATGTTTTTTTTTACATATACAGTATGTGCATGCATGTTTAGACAAGCACCAAACACTGTTTAATAAACGACTGGTGTTACACAGACCATACATTAAAAAAATATAGGCTACTCAATTAAACCAACAAGTTAAGCATAGAAAATATAACTTAAAATCATGCATACATATATGAAGAGTTCAGATGCAAAAGTGCCATTTGAAATTTTCTTCTAGAATTAGCATTTTTATCAGGCTCCTATGTGTAGGTTCAGTAATTTCACTTTAATGGCAATTAATAGTTTATTTTCTTTCCCATTAAAGTAAAATAACTGAACATAAACATAGAAGCCTGAGAAAATAACCATTTTAGAAGAAAATTTTAGATGGCACTTAAGAGGCTTTAGCAATAAAACGTCATACAACTTAAAACATTTTTCATAAAACGTCCTGAACTCTTTATATGTAAATAAATACAAGTGTAAATAATGTCAATAAAAATGGCTAAAATCAGGAAAATAGACTGTTAGGAACTGTAAAAGACATTGAGATAGTACTTGCCCCATTGTGCTGTTCCATTTAAAGATGAAAGGATAGAAAGGATGGATCATAGAAAAATAGATCAGAAAAAAACTTAGTCTTTTGCACACGTGCATTTATTTGGAATAAATGTGCGTGTGTGCAGGTTTGTCTGGTAATGTACAGTATCTTTGCTGGTTTATGGAACAGTTCAACCACACACGAAAAAAAAAAAAAAGAGAGAGAGAAATATAGTCATTAGTTACTTACCATTCTGACATTTTTGATGAAACACATTTTCTGATTCCGGAAAAAAATGTGCTTTTGATCCGGTTCTTTTCAGGAACCGGTTTAAAAATCAGCCTGATCTGGTTCTCGAATTCACCTCACTGATTTGAATGGCTATAATGACTTTGGTCTGTTCATAAAGCTTCAAAAGACTTCTGTATACTACAGGAGCCACTTATACTACATATAATCATATAGTGATGTTTTAGGTACTATAAACATTCATTATATGAAAAGGAGCAACATAAAACCTCCAGAAAAATAACGGTATACAGGTTTTGGAATGAGTAAATAACGGCAATTTTCATTCCTGGGTGAACTATTCCTTTAAGGAATGTTCTTGCTTAAGTACAAGTTAAGCTCTATCGACAGCATCTGTCAGTTACCATGGAAATATAAGTCTATGGGGCAATAAGATACGATTCTAAATCATTTTCGACTCAGTTTGCTAATCTGACAAGCAAGCCACATGCCATCGATAGAGCTCAACCTGGAATATTCCTCCAAATGAGCTGAGCGTCTGTGTATGTGTGCAGATCTGGACCTCAGCAGCACATGTCCAGAGGGGAGGGAGCGTTCGCAGTCGCTCTTCCCAGCCGGGGCCCCTGAGTGCTGGGGAGAGTCAGATCAAACGCCTGGCTACACTGCTCAGGATGGGTGGAGGCCAGCTGGACCTCAGTTTAATACAGAGAGCAGCCCTGACAATCGAGGTCACACACACACACACAGGCAGACCTCTCTTGCGAGCCGATGAAAAATATTTGCAAGCAATCTCAGCTATTTCATAAAACAATAGCTTTGCATGCCGAAGGCTCTATCTGATCTTTAGTAAATGATAGTGTGTTTGCTTAACGTGGGGAGCTGGTTTGAGTGTTCTGGGCGAGCAGACGGTACTCACACATGGCTTGTTTTATAGTGTCCCCCAGGTTCGCCTCGATGTAATGCAGACTGTATTCAGGCAAAACCAAGGCCAGGCTGCAGAACACCCACACACAGAGGAAAATGACAACGTGTTTTATACAGTACACACAAATGATTAGGAGAGTTATGAAACACTTTGGATAGGTAAAGCCAACAAACCTGTAGTCTGTCCCGTTAACCGGTGCCCAGTTGTACGTCCTGATTCCTCGATCAATGTATCTCTGATATTGTGAATAAAATGTATAAGTGAAGCAAACATGAACAAAATATGGTGCAGAAGAAGAACTATAGAAGATCTACACACCTCATCTTGAGATTTAACAAGTGTTTCTATCGTTTTCTCCCCAGGGTCTCTATCAATCATCAGAGTCCGTATCTGAGAGAGCGAGAGAGATCAGAATAATCAGTGTTAACTATAGTAATGACGGCGACACCATGGCACTTTGACTTTTACACTCGTACGATAGTGTTGGGTGAGTTACCCTTAAAAATGTATTAATTAGCTACTAATTATCTTCAACAGTGTAATTGGATTACTGTACTAATGACTCTCTATAAAAAGTATTACATTACTTATTACTAATTACTTTCTAAATTCCATATCAACCTTGACCAGTTAACCAATACAACATGAAACGGCTCTTTTAATTATTTCAAATAAATGATATAAAATTGCATAAATTATTCTTTAACTGACCAAAGTATTTAAAGGGGAGAAAGTTACATTAAAACATACATTTTAACATTAGATACAATTTTGATGTTAAATCCACTATTGTTTTATATCGAATTGTTCCTACAGTCTACACAGTATTTAATGCAATTACATCAGAAGTAACTAATTCAATTACAGAAAAGTGTAATCCCTTACTTTACTTTTTCAAGGGAAAGTAATTAAATTACAGTAATTAATTACTTAGTAATGCATTACACCAACGCTGCTCCTAATGTAAGTTTTTTTCTGCAAACGCATTTTATTTTGTGCAAATAAAAAAACTCAGTGACTTGTGTGGTCAGGCATTGTCAACTGCTATCGTAAATCACTACTATCTAAGCTAACTATACATCCCTTGAGTAAAATGGTGTTTTCAGCACATGTAAACTAAATGTAAGCATTTGTATCGAAACACCATACTGCAAGTGTTTGCACATGAAATCAAAACCTCTCAGGTGTTTCATCAATATAGCAATAACATAATACTGGTGAGATCATGCTGTTTTGTGTTTGTACGTGTGCATTGTGCCATACCTGGACTTTAATATCATTTTCCTGCTCCGCATCCAGAAAATCCAGTGTAACAGGCTCCTGGAATTTGGGGTTCTAAAGAGGAACCGAATGATGTTAATATGTCTCTCTCTATAGTTTACTTTTAGCTTTGGGTTGAGTGTTAATGTACTCCAGGTCTACAATACATCACAGTGAAAGTTTCAGTTGAGCTAGAGAAATATACAGTGTTTAAAAAGTTCATTTATGCAGGCATAAATCTGATTAATATGTTCCTCTACACAGAGAAGGAAAAAATAATAATTCAACTCAGTCCTTTCATGGAAAAAAACAGTATTTTATTTACATTTAATCTCCTTTGTGTCTCCTTTTCATAAACACTCACATTTTTAGAATAATATAGAAATGCAGAGAATTTGAGTAGAAGATTGTGTTTCTGTGAACAGAATACTCTGAAAAGTGAATATTTCTGTATGTAACTGTTACGTTTTAACATAAAATAACTCAACATTCAGATTTAACCATGCAGACTAAATTTAAATGTATTATAAAATATAAAATTTTGTTTAAAAACATGTGTATGATTGCGAACCTATTTCATTACATTTGGCTGTCAAATTATGATTCATGTTTTTGAGCAAGAACCATGTAAATATTAAAACACGGCTTGCTTAAAAAACTTTGCCTCGCTCCATTTTATGAGGTAATAAATATGTTATGTCCCAGAAAGAATGTTAGCTCTTGGAAAAGAATGATTTTGTTCATCTGTATGTATCGCAAGTCACATTGCTCATGTACACATTAACGACACTGGCACCTACATCAAATCTATGATGTGAGAAACGTTATACGGTGAAATGAGGCAATCTGACTCTTACATGCAAAATGCAGATGACGCATGAATGAGGTCAGAGGAGAGGATGAGGAGGACAGAATCAAAAACAGAGACAATGAATAACATGAGACAAAACCATCCCATTACAAAAAGAAAGAAAGAAAGATGGACAGAAGAAAGAAAGAAAGACAGGCAACAGATGACAGACAAACAGATGAAAGAAAGTAGGACAGACAGACAGAAAGAAAGAAAAAGTGAACAAAAGAATGAACGATCCAACTAAGAGGGACATACAAATGAGAAAAAAAAATCAAAGGAAAAGCACTGAATATGAAAGCAGGAGCGTAATGAGAGACAGACAACACTGAGGAAGGATTTCAATGTGTCGGGGTCGCCCTCTGCTCTGCTACTGGCCCCCGGGGGACCCCCACATCGCCCAGATATGACTGACATGTGCCGGCTTCATGTGTCAATCTAGCAGAGCGTGAAAGAGACTGATGAAAACTATGTCTGGCACTTCTTATACAGACTGTGGAAATATGTAAACTATTTCTTTTCTACCATGTGCGAAGATATTCTGTGCTTGAATAGCGCCGGAATGTCCAACGTCAGGCATAAACATGTCATGTCACAGCAGCATGATGTAGGCGTCACTGTTTATGTTGATCGTGATAATAATAGCACACGGCTGAGAGTCACGGTGACTAACCCCATTATCACACTAATTACAGAATACAGAACTCAAGGCAGGAAAAGGCCTCATTAAAAACAATCTCATGCACACAACTATAATCTGAAGCACAGAGCATATAGTGGCACGGTGCTAAAAATACCAACTTACTCTTTTCTTGCTGAGATAATAACACAAAACTGAAATAATTAATGTCTTAATAATTAATGTCCCCTAAAAGTATTTGGACATTTACGCCATACTTAAAAACTGCATTAATATCATTACATCAGTCTTTGAGAAAAGATAAATAAATAAATAAATACAGTTCTTAGAACGTATTTCACTTATTTGGTTGTTGTTTTAGAAAGGTCAATACTTTTAAAAAGTTACATTTAAATAAATAAGTAAATACATTTCTCAGAACCTATTTCACTTTTTGGATTATTGTTTTGGAAGGTTGTTTTAGTAGAGGTCAGTTCCCCTAAAGTGATCCACTAAGTGTCACACAATTTTTTAAACAGTATATTTATTGTTTTATTTAAAGCCTCTCAAACTTCTTTTTGTGAAATTATTTGCCTTTCTATTTTTTTTATTATTATTTTTTTTTTTATATAAATGACACTTGGTTTGATATCTTATGTAATGCAATGACATTCATGCATTTTTAAGTATGCGCATACTTCCTGGGACCACTTTATTCTACAAAAACAAAATATGATTCTAAAACGCTGTCAAAGAATCTACCGAGTTACCATCTTTAGCCAGTCCAAACATCTTTCATGCAGAATATGTTGACCAAGCAGCAGCAATTTTTATAAACAGGAAAGAAAGATTTATACAAGTTTGAGTGTCCCGCCCCAAATCACTCCCTCACCCTGAAACACACAGCCAATACCAGTTTTACAATACATGTAACAAATGACACAAAACAAATGTATGATGATTGCAAAAAAACTGATATCCTATCATACTATCTCTTGAATTGGATCTATGTTATGCAAAACAAGTATTACATTAATACAAATTAATATTAGAAAGGAAATCCTTTTTTATTCCAAGTCGAAAGAAAAAAAGACATTTAGCCATTCAGGAGCCAAAAAAAGCAGGCAGTCAATTCCCCCATAACGCCACTGTGGGACAGGCAATGTACCGTTTCAGCAAACACTTTTCTCCTTCTCATTTTTCACTTGTGTGTTTTCACTTGGACAGTAAATCATCTTTTTTGTTGTTCGCATTACAAATGGAGGTCAAGTGAGAACACAGATCTGCTGTATGAAGGAATCATTACTGAATCCTTCAAGATTACAAGCACATGACATGAATACCAACTGCTTGAGATACACATTGGATGCGAGTGCTGAACGTGCTACAGTAGGCTGAACTCTTCGGTATATCTGGTAATGGTTGGAACAAATAAAAACCATTATCTTTCTGATCCGCCAGACAGGAAATATCTCGATGAACTCTCGCTCTGTAGATGCAAACAAACATCAGATGGCATGCTAGCACTCCTGATAACCATTACACACACTTACTGAAGTCATATTCCTGCTGAAAACACCAGCATGACTGATCATAAGCACATGCTGGGTTTTGGATGCTGGTTTCCAACATGCTTTGTTGGTGTGCTGGCGTCCCTACTAGGTTGCTAAACTAGCTTAACTAGCAGGGTTGGACTGACACACACTACCGTTTAAAAGTTAGGGATCAGCAAGATTTAAAAAAAAAGAAAGAAAATAAATGAATACTAATTTATTCAGCAAGGATGCATCAAATCGCCGAAAGTGACAGTAAAGACTTTTTCATGGCTACAAAACATAATATTTCAAATAAATGAATAAAAAGTTATTTTGAACTTTTTAGTCATCAAAGAATCCTACAAAAGGTATCACAAAAAAAGGTATCATGTTTGGGAAGCTTGTTGAATTAAAAAATAAATACAATTAAAAAGACTGCTTTTATCTCACAATAGGTTGTTTGCAATCACATGATTCTGATGACGCGCGAAATGCAGCTGGAGGACAGGAAGTGATTTTTCTCCATAGAAATCACTAGCAGAAACTCAAAATGCCAGTGTTTTGCATTGTTTATGGAGGCTCAGATCGGACAAACCGAGAAACCACAAGTAGCTTTTATCGTGTACAAAAATGTGTTGCTCATAAGGGGGGAAAATTCAAGAATTTGACTGAAAAACGCTGGGAAAAGTGGTTTGTAAACCTGCGTCTGCGGTCGGGAGGAGCGAAGCCGGATAATGCTCGTGTGTGCAAATGGTTAATATAAGATAATAATATATTAAAATATTAATAAAGAAATATATAAATAGATACAGGGTGACACTGTCAGAATTCAATGAATGCTAAACGCCACACATAGACACGATGTAAATAAGATATTGTTTGCAGTTCACGGAATCATGAGATTGCGATAAATTGAAGTGACAGCTTTTTAGTGATTAACGTTAGATGAAAGCGCTATTTGCTCGCTTTCTAAGCAGACTATAATCGATTCAGAATTTAAATAAAAGTTGTTTTACGTGCTGCTAACAGGACCAACAGCCACATACCCTGTACATGCAGCAAAGTTTCAGGAGTAACATATATCCCGCATCCCTCATATAAATACGGGATTCACTTTCGAAATAGCTTGTTTACAATCAGGGTTAGTTGCTTAGCCTATATCCATCGCCTTAACGGCAGGCAAGTATTTCAATTTAGTTTAAAAATCGCTCCTCTTCATAACATATGGATCACTTCCAACATGTTGTGATTATCAATACCTTTCTCTTGTAATAGCGTAGTGGTTGAAGAGAGATCCCCTCATATGATTGTAAGGCGCATTGGGTGTGCAGCAATTCAATGAAAGCGCTATATATATATATATATATATATATATATATTATTAATGTTAATGTTAATGTGTAATTATGATTAGCGATAGACCAACATTTATTTCAATTTCTGTTTTCATTTTTCTAGTTTCATTTGTTTAATTTCAACAATTGTGTAAATGAAGATTTCTGCAGTTTTGCAGTTGGTTTCCAAATTTCTGGGTCAACAGGGAGTGGAGTTCGAACATGGGAAAATCCTGTTTTGCATGACATAATCCAAAACTATTGACTATAAAGACTTTCCTTTCTCTTTGTCTGTATTGTTCAGGTAATCTCACTCTTGTAAACCGGTTGCTGCTGGATGCCGGTCTCACGGCAGACCTCGTAAAAGTCTGGAAGGAACAGAATGTGTAAGATTAGAGCAAAACACACACATGGAACAACATAAAACATTCATCTACGTCTGTGTGAAATGTCTTGAGTTTTCAAGTACAAAGATCTCTGCAGGCCAGAGAGACGCCTTCATATAACTGCTGAACACAAAGCTCCATTTAAAGTCCTGACATGAATAAGACGTGTCTACGTGTGGCGTTTAGCACTGAGTGAATTCTGACTGTCACAATGCGTGAGAGGTGGCAGCCCAATCTATTTATATCTTTATAAATGTCTTAATATATTATTATATCCTATAATAACCATTTACACGCACGAGCATTATCACACGAGATTCATTCCTCCTGACCGCAGACACAGGTTTACAAGCCTGCGTTTTTCAATCAATTTCTTGACTTTTCCCCACTTATGAACAACACATTTTCGTACACGATAAAAGCTCCTTGTGGTTTCTCGGTTTGGCCAATTTAAGCATCCATAAACAACGCAAAACACTGGCATTTTGAGTTTCTGCTAGTGATCCAGCTGCATTTCGCGCGTCATCAGTGACGTCATGTGCAAACAAAATATTGCATTTCTGAGTTGTGAGTTATACAGTAAAATTAGCAAGAAATAAGTCAGAATTGAGAGATAAAAAGTTCCAATTACATTTTATTTTTATTTTTTGTTCTGGGGCAGGGAAAAAAAAGAATTGCGAGAAGTAACCTTGGAATTACAAGAAAAAAAAGTCTGAATTGTGATATATATATATATATATATATATATATATATATATATATATATATATATATATATATATATATATATATATATATATATATTCTTCCTATTGCTGAAAACATATGTGTTGTGTACGAAGTGGCTATAAGTAGCATAACTATCACAAACTCTTAGATTTGGGGTTCTGAATCTACAGTAAGCCCAGTAATGATTTGTTTTGGTAATATATACACTACAGTACAATGCCTCTAAGATAATGGTTAGAAAGGCATACTAGATATCATACTACAACTATAGAAGCCGAACAAGCTATTAGCACAATTTCACTCTATTTCTATGACAGAACGGACTGGATCTACCACAGTGTGCATGGTCTCACCTCAGGGAACGTAAGAGCAAGCTTTTTACTTAGCCTGCGGTGACGGCTCTGAATCCTGTTCTAATGGGAACAGAAAAAGGGTTATTTATGGGTGCCAAAAACTGACTTAAGCCTTGAAAGAGACCACACTTGTTAACAATGCTGTTGTTGTAAAACACGATAATCCATCATAGATGAGAACGTTTGAAAGAAATAAAAGTGCGTGCTATAAATCGATTCCCATCGTATAGGCCTTCCTACTGTTTGAACACAATTATTTCGATCTCTGGCAAGCAGACAACATATGGCTGACATACTATGAGGGTTTGCTCAATTTCTACACTGTCAAAATCAAATTAGCCCTTCCTGCAGTGTTCAAAGTCTCCTTGAAAGACTTTCCAAAGTTCGTTCGAAGTAGACGTTTTCTCTTAACTTTAGCCGACAAATTCAGTCATGTGTTTTGCACCGCTGGATACTGGTGGAGCACTTTGAACTGTTTCCAGTAGATCTGGCACCCCATGGGTTAGGGGCTTGTGTTTGTATATCAGCGCTGCTCTGGGTTAAGTACGGCATCCACGGTTCAGAGATTCAATCCATGCCTACGTGTCTCTCTCAATCAGCCTGCCGATCTGCGGCCGAACCAGATCGCATCTCAACATCTGTCCTTGAGAGATCAAGCCTTCAGATGTGATCAGAGTCGGCTCGCTAAACTAAAGTAAAACCGACCGGATCGCACAGCCTGTTCCGCACATGGAGTCCGTTGGGAGCAATAAGGCTGGTGTTTATGTTTGTCATGGCACATGCATTTCGCTCGTTTTTATGCCTTTAACGATTAGATGAGCTCATAAAAAAAAGCATTGTTTGCAAGTTATGTTACGAGTTTGTTTCGGTGAAATCTTTTCAAAGGCTCTCCCATATGAAAGACGGGGAGTGGAAGAAATCTCCAAGTCTTTGTCGTTTCTTTTAATCCAAAAGCTGGAGGATGGAACTTTGAGGCAAGATGGAAGAATGTCATAACATTCGTTCTTACTGACGCCAAGGACGGAAATGTGTTCTGTATGTTTGATTTGACTGGCTTGTGGACTGAAGTTAATATTCTCCATATATAAGACCTGGAGCTTTGTTATTTTAATGTAGATTTAACAGCAAACATCGTACTTCTCTGACCCAACATTTAAGCAATAACACTGACTTGTTTCAGCACTTGCCCTAACTCACATGCCAGGTGTCCTCCAGCACAGATAGCTGAAAGAGCGAATAAATCAATAAAGATTGTTTTTGCTGGTTCAGTTCATATTTTTACCTACGCTCTCAAAATGTTTCGTTGAGCCAACTAAAATTAAAATAAATAAATAAAATTTGGTCTGATGCATACACAAGACAGAAATATATAAGACAGAAATATATAATGGTACATACAATACAAAAAGTTTAAAAGTTTGGGGTCTGTAGGGTTTTTAATAGTTTTAAATATAATTTTGTAAAATATCATTACAATTTAAAGTATCCGTTTTCTATTTTAATATATTTCCATATCATTACCAATTTTGAAAACTGTTTTCCCGCTTAATATTTTTGTAGAAACCATTACACTTTTTTGCATGATATTTTGTCCCATTTAATATTTTTATACAAACCCTTATACCTTTTTTTCAGCAATTTTTTTGAAGAGAAGAAAGTTTATAAAACATTTTTGAAACAATCTAAAATAAATAATAAAAAAGTTAAAGTATTCACTGATCAATTCATGCACACCAACTGAATAAAAGTATTAATTTCTTTAAAAAAAAAAAAAAATAAATAAATACAATCTTACTAACCCCAAACTTTTACAGTAGTGTATATAATATGAGTTCTAATTTATTTTTTTAAATACTTTTTAATTTTTTTTTATTTATCAAAATAAAACATTATTTAGGGTTTTAATTAGCAATAATAATAACAGCAAAAAATATATAGAAAATGTACATACCATACGCATAAAAACATCCTATAACTATATAATAAACATCCTATCCCTATTACTATATACATCCCTATTACTATATATAGGGATATATATATATATATATATATATATATATATATATATATATATATATATATATACAACTCTCTATAACTATGAATTCAAACTTTTTGGAAAGCAATGGAATATGGTGCAACATGGTACTGATTTGTTTGACACTTCCATTACTATCACAAGTCACAATTTCAACAAAAAACTACATTAGTAGCCTAGATAACTTTACCTTGGTTACATACTTTAATTAGCATAATCACATAGCATAAATACATGACCCAAAACCAAATGTTTGCGATGAATGTTAGATCTCACAATGGCCCCGAGTCATCCTTATTGTTGAGTCCTGCACATGTTGAACTCTTTGCAATTGCATTTTGAGCTTAAATCAGAGAATGTCTAAACGATTTTCAATCTACAGCCAACCAGATGTAATATATTTAATGCATTTTACCTCCTTAACTTGTGAGATTGTCATGGTGGGCTGGGGCTGTCTGAGACTGCGTGATGAACGGTGCTTTTACCATCCAGACCAAGGATAAACTATGACCCTGAACGCACACACATGATCACTTTTCTCTTTCACATTCTTTGTTTAAAAGATGAAATACAGACTGGCCTATGTGTGTGGTGGGATACCAGAATCAAAGGAGCCTGCAAACAGACTGGTATGTAAAATGTTTAGTGGCGCTGCTTTGAGAAACATGTATGCAGGTTCGCTGCCAGAAGCACGGCGTATTACTTTGGGCGATTTGCAAAGGTTATGTGCAAAGCTCACCCAGCAAAGGGGCTGTGCGCTCCGATCCAAAGGAAAAAGCTATATGAGCGCCTGTTTACACACCGCAAATGCATGTTCATACATTCTAAATCTACAGCTTTACATATGAGGTCAGATGCACTTGTCAATAATGATATGAGCTGAATCACTCGCAGATGCCTGATCTTCCTGTTTGTGTCATGTGATAGATACATGTAATGTAGTATTATCTATAAAAATCACGATTAATCGCATCCAAAATAAAAAGTTATTGTTTACATAATATATGTAAGTGTACTGTGTATATTTATTATGTATATATAAATACTCACACATGCATGTATATATTTAAGAAAAATATGTTTTGTTTATATATAATTATTATATTTATATATTATATAAATTATATATGAATATAAATATATATACATGTAAATATTTTTTAAATATATACTTGTATCTTTGTGTATTTATATATACATAATAAATATACACAGTACACACACACACACACATATATTATGTAAACAATAACTTTTATTTTGGATGCGATTAATCGCAATTAATTGTTTGACAGCACTAATAAAAAGACATGAATGGATATTAAATATATGAAAAAAGATGATATTAGGGCTGAGTATTGCAATATGTCAAAATTCAATTTATCACAAAGAATTACAATCAGAAAATTGAAACTGCATCAAATGGCACATAAGAAAAAAAATCCACAAATCATAATTATGACATACAAAACTGAAATAATGACATACTAAGTCATGGGGCTTTCAAAATGGCTGAAAAACTAAATTCACATTTTTTACTTAAATATTATAAAAATTCGAAATATATTCAAATTAAAAATGCATAATTTCAGTTAGGGTGAAGAAAACCTTTTGGCTTCTCTCCTGAGGCCACAAGAGGGTGCATCGAGCTAAATATTACTGCACGTTTATTCAAAGC
The DNA here is from genome assembly GCF_001515645.1 of Sinocyclocheilus grahami. Lineage (NCBI taxonomy): Eukaryota > Metazoa > Chordata > Actinopteri > Cypriniformes > Cyprinidae > Sinocyclocheilus > Sinocyclocheilus grahami. The sequence goes on along the minus strand of NW_015506053.1, from coordinate 539,414 downwards.
ATCAGGTAACACGACTATCTGTGAAAAAAGTGCATAATGTTTAATATAATGTTTATAAACCAATTATAATTAATTAAGATGCTTAAACAACTATAAACAAAACAGCATCATGTATGTATGCATAGTTTAATACAAAGGGCCGAAAACCAATCACACAGAGTACATTTTTCATTTAAAAACACGAGTTGCATGATGGGGAAAAAACTCGCCATAAAGTCTCGAGATATGTTTTTTCAAAGTTGAACTGGCATTAATTTTACATGGCTTTCTAAACATGCAGCTCTTTTGTGCGAGACGCAAGTGCAAAGGTGATAGATGTCCCTCTAGAAAATGTGCGAAATATGCGCTTCTGTGTGAACGGCTTGGTTTCAGTTTTGATGTAAACAAGATCTTCTCCGCATTGATGTTCTCTTTTCCCCGCAATATTTGTAATTAACAACGCAGCAGCGACGCATCTAGTGGCTTCAACTGGATAGGCTAACAAAAACATTCAAATGCAGTGACACTTACATCGCCACTGATAAGGCTGCCTCCTTAACGCACACCTAAAATTCGAATGCAACGTTTATGCATTCGAATGTGGACTTTTATTTTAAAGTCGACGAATATTCGAAATTAAATGTTTTTTTGACAGCCCTACTAAGTCATATTTCTGACATAAAAAGTAATCAAATCTGACATAGTCAAAATGTCTGCCATAAGGAAATGAATTAATCTTATAATTAAGGTTTTATATATCATAATTATGATTTTGCATATGATAATTAATACTTAATAACCTGTATGTCAAATTATTATCATATAATTATTTGATCACAATTTTGATCTTTTTTGTCTTGTGTCATGTGGTAGAAATGGGCTTCCACAACAACCTACTTCTTCATTAATTAACCTGTGGGAGATTAAATTAATACTGATACAACGACTTGAAATTAATTGCAATACATTAATATATGATTATATTGACACAGCTCTAAATTGCTCTACCATTCAAAAGTTTGAGGTTGGTAAGTTTTTGGTCTCTTGTGCTCACCAGTGCTGCATTTATTTGATCAAAAATACACTGAAACAGTAATATTGTGAAATATTGTTACAATATTATTACAAAAGATTTTCTATTATAATATTTAAAAATGTAATTTATTCCTGTGATGGCAAAACTGAATTTCAGCATCATTACTCCAATCTTCATTATTCTTATTATTATTATTACTATTATTATTATTATTACTGTGGAAACTGTGATACTTCTTTCAGGATGAATAGAAAGTTCAAAAGAACAACACTTATTTGATTTTTTTTGTCTTTTTTCCCCAGTAACTTTTCATCTGTTTAATGCATCCTTACCAAATAAAATTCTCTTTTTTTCTTTCAAAAAACTTACTGACCCCTTCTTACTGATCCCAAACTTTGAAAAGGTAGTGTATATGGTGTAACTTCTCCAAAAAATAATTTAAGGCCCAATATGTATTGTCATGTGACCATTGTTCAAAACATTGAAAATACATCTTTCAATTTGAACAGCTTTAAAAACAGCAAGATTAGATATAATTTTGAATCATTTTGAATGGACTTCAGTCCCATTCAACCTGTTCATCAATGCCAAATCCAATATAGCATCTATATTGAAAGGGAAATTGTTCAGAATAGTGTTCATCAGTTTGAGACTTCAACGCTAGATTCGTAACTTAAATTTGGTCCTCTGTAATCTTGAACATATGCTTGATATAAATGTGCACATAAACACACGGACATATGTGTACATGCCATTCAAAAGCACACACATAAGTGTGTGTAGGTAAGAATGAACATAAATATGCAGCACATATACACAGACAAAAAAGGGAGGGGGATATAGAGATAAAGAGATAGAGATACAAGGACTACAGATGTTAAATAACACCAATGTCAAACAAGAAACAAACGTATTAGACAAGTATGTCATGGCTCCCCACCACAAGCAGCCTTCCTGTGTCATAAATGTGCTGTGATGTGTCATATTTGAGGTATTTGGGTGGAGAAAATGCTTCGGTACCTTTGGTTGCAGGTTTGGATGGAGCAGCACGTAACCATTAGGATCAATTGCGAAATAATATCCATTAGGACCAATCTAAAATGCAACAAAATGGAAAGAGGAGAACAGTGAGGACACCTCAAAAAAGAAGACCACCATCAAACCCAACTCCCTGCTTGGACCAAATGGGCCTGGTTCCTCAGAGATACGGCGGTTCATCCCTCACTAGCGGGTACTGTCTAATATCCCCGGAGAACGCCGGCCTGAGCTGTCAATCACCCCCGAGCACTTATCGTTAATCAAATGTGTCGGTTCATCTGGAAACATTCCTCAGAGCTTAACAGAAAATCACAACCATTTACAAATCAAATGTAAGTACAAACAGATGTAATGTACAAGGGCTTACGTCCTCTTAAGAGCGATCTTACTGTAAGGAGGCGAAACCGCAAGACGGCAGACCGCAGAACAATAGGGCATTTATCTTATGCGTGCCGTGTTATTCTTATTACAGGGACTCAAAGAGTCCGCAAAGAAAACATCTAACACATGAGCTTAGCTTTGTTCTCTTATAAATTGAATTAGCGTTCAAGGAATAGTTCCCCCTAAATGAAAACTTGTTGCCGTTTACGTGCCCTCACATCGTCCCAAAACCAGATTTGCTTTCTTCTAAAGTGTTTTTTTTTTCAGTGCAATGAAAGTGAATTGGGCAGTCAAGCACCCAATCTAAGAAGAAAGTTCCATAGAAGCACCATAAAATTAGTACATTTGACTCAAGCGCTATATACTTTGTCTCTTGAAGTCTTACAATTCTGGTGTGCGACACGACTGACACTTCATATTTTATTCTACACTACTGTTCAAAAGTTTGCGGTTGGTAAGGATTTTTAATGTTTTTCAAAGTCTCTGATGTTCACCAAGGCTGCATTTATTTGATCAAAAACAGTCAAAACTGTGAAATATTATTACAGTTTAAAATTACCGTTTTATAATTTAATATATCTCAAAAAAGTAATTTATTCCTGTGATGGTAAAGCTGAATTTTCAGCAGCCATTACTCCAGTCTTCAGTGTCACATGATCCTTCAGAAAACATTCTTATATTTTGATTTGGTGCTCAAGAAACATTTCTTACTATGAAAATGATGAAAATTGTTTTTTGTTTTTTTCAGGATTCTTTAATGAATAGAATATTCAGCAGAACAACATTTATTTAAAAATAGAAATATTTTGTAACATTATAAATGTCTTTGTTACTTTTGATCAACTTAATGTGTCCTTCTTGAATAAAAGTAATAATTTATTTAAAAAAAAAACTCTACAGAGCCCAATCTTTTGATTAATAGTATACATGAAGATTATATGTAAATGAAGACTGAAATTTCCCCTTTTGTATGTTGTATGTTTTGTTTTGTATGATTATTTTATGGTGCTTTTTTGTTGTTTTTGGAGATTGTCTTCAAGGCCCCATTCACATTCATTGTATTAAAAAAAAGAGTGAACTCATCATAACATCATATTTGTTGTCTCACAGAAGAAAAGTGGATTTGGGCGATTTGGGTTTGAAACAACTGGAGGGTGAGTAAATAATGACGGAATATTCATTTTAGGTCAACTAACCTAACTAACCTTTTCACTTTCATGTATTTTTTATTAGACTGGAACACAAATGCTCAGTGTGTTTGAGTTGAAATAGCATGTGTTTGTGGTACTCACTGTAAAGCGGGGCGTCAGTCTTTTGATATCATCGAGAGACACATCCACCCCCATCACTCCTAAAATCAACTGGTTCTGATGCTAAAAGAGAGATCAAAAAACACAAAGTTTCCACTCTGACATGCAATGGAGTGACATTTACAAACACATAAGAGGCAAAACTACGCATGGAAAGCATAAAACCTTGAATGAGATTTCACAACAACACAAACTGTTGCGAAGGTGCAGAGTGTCACTTCTAAACGGCCTCAATGCTCGTCATCCATTCTGGAAATGGATATTAACCTTATCAAAGAAGCCAGTGACGCAGTCGGCGAGTGGAAAATAACGGCAACTTTCAGAGGGTCGAGCGGTTTACTAGACAAACAACGTACGGATCCTTTGACCCCCAACTGGGAAAGTTTAGGATAAGATACTGTTACTTTTCCATATCTGTTACTTTCATAGTGTTCCTGAGAAGGTCACTGTCCACATGGTTAATACATTCAAGAGATAATGAGGTTTACACGTGTGCGTCAGTAGTAGTTTTATCCCCATTAAACGTGACAAAAATAGCAGTTTGTTCCAAGAATTGGGCTATTATTAGAGTATTGTGCCTGTTAATGACACATCTGGTGTTCTGGTCTGTGTTCATTCAAAAGTTTTATTCCCGCTTTTGGGGCTCCGCTTGAAACATTGTTCTTGTTTGTGCAGTTAAGGACCTGTGTGCATTTAAATCAATATATGCACACACTGTTTATTTTTTAATGTAACAACATACGTTAACATATCAGAAGTAATCTTTGCATTTTCTATATAGGCTGCTGTTAATGTAGAGCGAATGTAAACCTTCTACAGTACATATATAGAATCAATTTGACAAATACTTTTTCAGGATTTTCATGTTTATACAAAATTGACCATATAACAAGCACTATATACACTACCGTTGATAAATCTGGGGTCAGTAAGATTTTTTTTTGTAAGAAATTAATTCTTATTCAGCAAAAAGGAATCAAAATTAATAAAAATAATTATTTATAATTAATATATATATATATATGAATGTGTGTGTGTGTGTGTGTGTGTGTGTGTGTACCTGTTTCTCTATTCATGGCAAGATGGAGAGTCCCCACAAGGATAGCAATCCAGACGTGTGTGTGTGTGTGTGTGTGTGTGTGTGTGTGTGTGTGTGTGTAAAAATAATGAAAATAATAAGAAATGTTTCTTGAGCACATATTATAACGATTGCAGAAGGAACATGTGACACAAAATTGGATTAATGATGCTGAAAATTCAGCTTTGCAATCACAGGAACAAATTACATTTTAAAATAGATCACAATAGAAAACAGTTATTTTAAATTGTAATAATATTTCACAATTTTTACTGTATTTTTAATCAAATAAATGCAGCCTTGGGCAGCATAATAGTCTTCTTTCAAAAACATAAAAACAAATTTCACCAACCTTAAACACTTGAATGCTATTGTATATCTGGATTTAATAAATCTATCATTTATATATAACTGATATTCCAGATTTTATACAATTTGGTCACCCATTTTACCCTGAAGAAGCTCAAATAGATACGTTTAGATTTTTCTGACATTACATAATTCCCATAGTTCCATATGTGTCATTCCACAGTCTTAATTATTTCACTTTCATCCAAAATTGTGCAAAGTAATACTAATTAAGAATTAGTGAGTGCTTCCATACTTTTGAAATAAACTGGAAAATCAAGATAAACAATGGACTGACCTGGCTTCGAGATCCGCCCTCCCTGGATTTGGTCTTGTTGAAAACAGGTAGCGTGCCAGTGATGACTAGGCCCAACTCCTGAAGCCATGAAGAGAACACAAAAAACAATCAAACACAATGCACTCTTACAGTTTCTATGATGTTTATTTAAAAAAAAAGTCTGTACCAGAGCATCCAGGTACACGTTGGTCCACTGCACCTGTTTGGCATCTGCAAGGACCATCGGCCTGCCCAAAACATCTAGATACTCCTAAGCAACAGCGAACAACACAAAGCAATCAACGGGTGGTTATCATTGGACCTTCACATACTTCTAAACAAGAGCAACTATCAAAACAAATGAGTCACATTTGAAACGCTTTGGCAATACACAGACCTGTGTGTTTATGCGAATGGCTCCAATGGATGGGATTTCGTAGAAATATCCTAGAAAACATATCATATGGAGTCATTTAGTTTTTTTTTTTTTTTAGTAATCCAGTGCTGAACCTGCTAAGGAGACTGTGAGATGTAAGAATAATTGTTATGCTTCTGCCACTAGGTGGCAAACACAGACTGAGCAATACTTACCCTTGTTCGCGCAGGCCATCCACTTTATTGGCCCAGTGTCATAGTTGTGTTGACCCACAGAGAATGTGAACACACGTACCTGCAATCAAACAGCATAGTATATGAATTCAGAGCAGTTATTGTATTATGCCAAAAAGATCACGTCTGGGTCATATTTAACTAAAATAATAAATAATAAATATTACTCCAAAATTATTGGCACCCCTCAAAAAATTTACTATATGTAATAAAATGTGTGTAAATCATTAGAAAATAATGTGTGTAAATAGAATGCATTATAAAATAATCACTACATATAATAATTCAAATTGCTTATTTATTTAAAACCAATCATTCCTACAAACGTGTTGTTTCATTATAAGAATAGTGTATTCTTTTAAAAACATTTGGACCAAAATTATTGGCGCCCCTAAAGAATAAATTGACATACAATCAAGAAAAATGCATCTTGGAAGGAGGAGTGACATTTAAGGCTTCATGTTTAAAATCATTTTGACATCCATCAACATTTTCATGTAGGGTGCCAATAATTTTGGATTTTGCTGCATATATAATACATAAAGCAGGTTTTATTATAGATGAAACCTGTTTTAGGACCTACTATATAACATGTATAATATATATATATATTTAATTTTTTTTATATAGAAGTATTGGCACATCATTGCAGGTTTTAATGTACCGACTTTACAATTTAAAGCAAATCAGTGCACTATAGTTATATATTCATCTTTTTTTTTGTACAGTGGAAAAGTCTGTAATAAATTAATGAGAACAATCATTGAGAATAATGGAATGTGAGCTTAATTTCCCCAAGGAATTTTAAACAATTTAGTTTGAAATGAAGTTTATTATTTCAAATAACCTAGATATGTTTTTTGTGACAGTCACCAAAATTCTGTTACCCTCCAACACATGTTTCCTTTCAAACCGTGTAAGCTTCACACACACCTTTCTGTCAATGTTGTATCTGCTAAAGATCTCCTCTGCCCTCTCCTCGCCTCCATCAGTAAACAACATTATGATCTTGTTGCAGTTTGCTCTGGTGATGTTTGGCTGAAATAAGCACAATCAGATGCAGTTACACAGAACGACCAGCAGAAGTCAGCAGAACACAACAATACTACTGCTAAAACTTCATAAGGTTTAATCAAAACCCTTTTATTAAACACTTTTTACTATTTATAGACACATTTTTTAAATAAAAGCTCCCAAAAAAACAGCAAAACCTCATACATTTGACAGCTGATCGAAGGCAAATTCGAAGCCTTTGGTATAGTTGGTGATGCCCTTGGCTGAGATGTTCTGCACTGCATCTTTTAAGATCTTCTTATTGCGAACGTTAGCTTGAACCAGGTGGTTGAAACACGCTGTGTTATTCACTTTTGTGTTAAACTGAAAAAGAAGAGAGAGAGAGGCATACAGTAAGTGAAACTTCTCATTGTTTATTCACAGCAAGAGAATCACAACACAAGTTTGTGTGACTTAAAAGATCTATATACTGGGGTCAGAACCTCTGCAGGTGTTTGTGAGTATGCGCATGTTTTGTGTGGTACAGTGATGAAAATAATTTGAGCTGACAAGCTGGATACCCTTGCAAGTTTCTAATTTTCTGTTCAGATAGGGCTCTCTGTGTTCTGTCGCTTATTGCGGCTGACCCCTGTGAACCTGTTACTTCAAAGCTTGAGAGATTGAGAACAAGAAAATAAACTTGGGTAGAGGAAAGAAACAGAGAGAAAAAAAGAAGGGAAAACAGTATATGGTTTACTGCAGGCTCTAATAGTCCACAAATAAGGTAAAAAAATCCTAAAAATAAAGTCACTTTTTATGGTTTCAACCTCATTATATCAGCAGTTTTATATTATATTTATATAATCAATATATGAAAATAATCAAATTAAAATAGATATAGATGTAATAGATGTACCCTAAAATGATTAATAAAATAAAATAAAATGTATGGGGTATTTAGGGATCAAAAGTTATGTAGTTATTAATAAACATGTCCTATAAATAAATAAAAAAAGAAATAATAAAACAAAGTAATAATAAAAAATGTATTTGGCAATTAAAACATTGGGTATATATATATCATTTTTGGCATTAAAATTTATATATATATATATATATATATATATA
>NW_015506053.1:522604-531227 GCF_001515645.1 Sinocyclocheilus grahami | reverse complement strand
TACTTTTTTACTTGAAATTGTATTGAAATCAAGAAACTGATGAATATATTCAAGAGGCTCAAAATCTCGGAGAGGTAGGCCAAAATCATTATTTTTATTTAGCTTAGTTATTGATAAACATATTTCTAATAAATGAAAAAAAAAGAAAGAAACTGGTTGGTGAGAGTGAATGTTTTTGTCAAATAAAAGATTTTAAAAATAATAAAAAATGTTTTTACTAAAATATAATCCAATATTAATTCTAAATGTTATATCAAAATGATGGCACTATTTTAAGTTTACGGATATATTCAAGAAGCTGAAGACCTCTGTGGAGAGATTTAGTTAGTTAGTCAGTATTTATTTTCTAATAAAGGACATAAAAGTTGGTTGGTGAGAGCAAAATAATAAAAACACAAAATATTAAAAGTTTTTTGGCAATTAAAACTAGAAGATCTAGGAGGGGTCACCATTTTAAAAGGAAGAAAAAGACACTCCCTGTGTTTAAAACTAGCTACACTTCATTCTATGTTAATTTTAAGTTAGTTAATAGTTTATTTAATTTATCAAACAGTTTTCAATACAAAAAAAAAAAGTTCCTCTGATGCTTAATTGGACACCAATTTGTACCTTATCCAGGGACGGCGCCTCCTATAACCCTAACAAAGGGAAAAGTCAGAATGATTAACAGGTGCAAGTCAATTACGGTACCGTTACAGCTAATGAGGAGGTATGTGCAAGCTCATGCAAAAATTAAAATGATTACTATATCTCCAGCTCTCCCCGAGGATGTGAAAAAGCACATGATGCACTTCCTGTGGCAAATGCAAGCAGAATACACCTTCAAACCTCCCATGTTTACCGTAGTGCAGTTTTTCATCTATTTTTAATGATCCAGTGCTTATTTTTCATTGATGTCAACACAAAAGGCTTCCCGACTTTGAATTTCTGACCGGACAGAGAGAGACGTCCGCTTCATTAGACACATGCGCCAGTCATTGATGTAACTGTGGGATCAGGTGTCTGTGCTCTGTTGAATGAGCTGGATGTCACAGTGTCTGCTGAATGAACCAATGAGTCACGGTTCGATTAGTCGCTCTAGCGTTGACTGAATATTTAATTAACGCTCGGAATTATCGCCACGGAGGCCCCTGTGACTCACGGCTCTCAGCATACGGTGGGGTTATAAATAGAGGAATAGGACACATTGATGATACACAGACCCCTACACACACCAGACGGCGCACACTCACGGTGTAGACGGCTTCGTTGATTATAACAAGAACGCTCTAGTTCTGTCGTGTCACATCTCTCCCCAGAGGAACGTTTTATTGCTCGCGGGTTGCTCGTTCACAGCTCAGGGGGATTTAAAGGAGTTTTCAATTATGCTTTAAGTTAAGTATTACAATTTCCTCAGTTGCTTCTTTGAAAAGTCCTATGGAGAAATAAAAATAGAATCAGGACCCCAATATGGAGGAGAAGGGTCTTGTATCTTCCCAAAGGGGTCTATTTAGCAATAATGACCAGCTGACTGTATTGTCCCACTTACGACGTGGCAACGTAATCCAGTTTTTAGTTAAATTTTTTTAACTCATGTGTGTTTTTAACGTAAACTTGTGTGTGAATGAGAACTTAGTTTAGTACTCACATGCTGTGTGACAGCCGCTTTCTGTCCGTGTGCTTCGGATGTGTGCACTCAGAAAACCGTATATCAGAAGTTTAAGAAACAGGCATGCCAAACAGCGTGTTTCTGCTTTCACTCAAAATAGGCATTTTCAAAAAGTTATAATAAATGATCTGTGGAGTATTTTGAGCTGAAACTTCACAGACACATTCTGGGGACACCAGAGACGTATATTACATATTGTAAAAAGGGGCATAATATGTCTCCTTTAAATTGTAATATGTGAGAAGAGAGAGCGAGTAGAGTGCATCACCTGCCTTAACCTTTGTGCTGAAAATACTTAATCCAATTTGGTGTTTCTATGCTATATTATCAGAACATTTTGGATTCAATCATTTGTCAACTTGTTTATTTTCAATTAACACATTTCTTTTTGGAACTGATTAATCATAGGCTTCACTGAACTGAGCTTATGCACCTCAGTATTTGTGAATAATTTTGACAAAGTTCACTCAAAAACTGAGGTGCATAAGCTTAGAATAATGACAAATTTATGAGCCACTTTTTATAGACCGTTCATTTTTGACAGCCAGGAAAGCCACAAGCGTAACAAGGTTTTTTCAGGTTTTAGTCCAATGTAATAACATTAACTAGTGTCAACTCATTTTATTTCCGTCATTTTAAATCTGGGTCAAAATGGCGGAACATCAGAACAAAACTTTTTAATAAAATAAATGTAATTTATATTAAAATAATTTAAATTATGGATTATGTAGCATAATTAAGGGTAAAAGTATTTCCACTGATAACAATTTGCTTAAATTTGAACTATTTGATATTTCAGATATTATTATACACATACAAATAAGATATTTTAATTCTGGATTATGCAGAATAATTACATATTACACGGCTACTCACAAAATTAAATCAATATTTTATTTGAATTTATTAAGTAGCCATTTAATACGCAAATAAATTCACTAAATTTCACATTTCATGATGCATTGCATTGTTTATTATATAATTGGAATTTAATCGAATTATTATCAGAGCAAATATTTATACCTTTAATTAAGCTGCATAATCCAGAGTTAAAATATTTATCATTTATATATTAAAATATTTTTGTAGAAAAGGCCACAATCAAGGCAGGTGATGCATTCCACACTCTCTTTCTTCTCACACATTAGAATAATTGAAAATTAAATGGTAAGTGAAAATAAAATATTGCTTTTATTTTGTATTTAAGTTTAAATTAGTGTAATATGCGAGAAGATAGAGAGCATGGAGTGATACAAATTATTATACAAAAATAAATAGGCAACCACTGTGCTTGATAAACCAGAATCAAATATTGTAGACCACGGTGTAAATAACAGCTATTAAATGAACTGACTTGATAAGCTGGAAAATGTAAAAACAGTTTGATACATGGTTAAAATCACTTTTGAAACATTAGAAGAGAGAGATTATTAAAGAGATTCTGAAAGCATACATTTGATGGTAGATATTAAGGTCACATTTGCAATTTTTCTTTTTAGAGAGGGTGTATACCCTGTACAGAGAGTGTGTGTGTGTGGGGGGGGGGGGGGGGGGGCAGATTCATAAACTGAGAATCTTATTCCATTCTTCATCTCCAACCAGAGAAAGGGACATGTTTCCTGCAATAAATCCACCTCTTGAAACCAGAGTAACCACACGGGATCAATTTAAAGCTGTAATCTTATGTTCACCGTTCAAATTGTTTGTCATGCTGCAGGTCAATTGCACTAGTCAATCATTTCCTATGAAAATCCGCCCCACTGATGAGTCAATATAAAGGATGAATCGGGTAATATCCTTGAACAATACAGTGGCGGTTGCCACAGCAGAGCCCTAATGAGCATCAATAACCTTGATTCAATATTTGTCTTCATAAACAGCTAATCAAATATTTATTCGGACAACAACTGAAATTTGAGACACTTTAGCTAACCAGCAAAGAGGAAGAATGTTTTATCATAATATGGCATATTCCATTGTCTCTCCCTCCTATAAATGTCACATTTGCATGGATATGCATCTATAATGATTACAGCTCTTATGTTAAGACAAAAGTCTGAATGTAGCATTATCTATGAAAGAAGCAAGCATGCATTTGTTTCACCTGCTTTGATTCAGCCTTAAAAATATTTAAATAAAAATAAAAAATATTTGAATTCAACATTTAATTAATTATGGATTATGCAGCATAATTAACGGTGTAAATATTTGCTCTGATAATGGTTTGATTAAATATGCAATGCAATGTGTGAAATTGAGTCCATTTGAATCACATTTTATTATTTTGGTATAACATAGTAAACTGAAAATAGATGAGAAATTCTGTTTTGGATAGGGAAAAAAAACTATGCATAATGCTTGAATATTATTGTAAATTGATGATTAAATTGTATAATCAACACATGAATTGTTTTCATTTATACATGATGTATTTTACACTCAAAAGCATAACCCAAACCCATTTTTATGATCTTATGTGTGTAATTATATTGTGTATACATATGTACTGTGCTGTATGCAGTAAGCAGCACACTAGTATTAAAATTCCAAACGTAGCCTGTATTACAATATATTTTTATTCCAAGTCTTGTTCTTCACTGTAACTTGACAGGAATGCATAATATATCTTGCAAAAGAAGGGTTTGGCTTTGTTTATCAAGCAAAACGTATAAAATGTTCTTGAGGGAAGCTTAATTAAAACTTAAATTATTAGATATTTTATTTGTCTTGCATTGCTAAAGTCATAATGTTTATAACTTCACAATGAGGATCCTCACACTCCCTGATACTGGTACCTACTGCTGTGCCATGGATGCAGATGGAGAAATAATCATTGGACATGGAACTAAACTGACTATCGCTGACATGGGTAATATTCAGAGCATTGATTTTATTGAATGTTCATGAATGCTGTGCTGGTACTTTAAAAACATAACTATGTGCAATACGTGCTTAATTATTATAATCATAGTCAAACAACATAAAAAACAGAGACACTCTGCAGATAAGTGCATTCTTATCTGTATTTGTTATGCTTTATTAATAGTTGCCTAATATTTGTTTAATATTAATAGTTGTCTAATCACAGATTTTCCTCACGTCTATACTGAAAGCTCACTGAATTGAGACATCCTCCTCTATCCAAGTAAGTCTATTTCATCTAATTGTCTAAGTAAGTGTAATTTGAAATACTTCCCAAGAACATCTACTGTCTAGATTGTTGCTATATTATATTCATGTTGATGAGAAAGTGAATGTTCAGAACTTGCAAATCACAATTATTCAAAATAGCTGTTCTGGGTGAAGTACTGTATATTCTATTACATTTTGATCTTTTTCGTTTTACGGTCATATTTTGTATGTTTATACAATAATAAAGTAATGACTTATTTACTGATGAAATATTAGGCTTGTTGCATCTTTTAAACACTTGCATTGTTCTCATGTGAAGGTAAAGCATATATTCTCATTGTTATTTCTGCTTCCTCTAATAGATTTTGCTTGGACATTCACTAAATTAGATGCCCACATCAGAAAAATCACAAAATTAGTTGGTTACGAGAATGTTTCCTGCACAATACAAAATACCACCCTAGAGGTTCAGCATGTTCTGGGCTTAAATACCCTTGTTATTTGTGTGATTAGTGTGTGTGAAAATTGTACTGTCAAACATGTTTATTCATTGGTTTAATGTAGTTTTAAAGCGTGTTTGTGTCCCGAAGAACATCTATCCAATCCCCACTCTGTTATGGAATAAATATATGAGTTGAGAACATTTTAATCTCTGAAATGTGTATGCATTTCTCATTTCTGCCTAATTCAGATATTAAACCTAATTTGCAAGACATGAGTTTGAAAAAAAGTACATGCCACGGTAGTTTTGTACTTCTCTGAGAACCAGAAACAAACATGGTTTGACATTGGACATTTTATTTCTAATATGGAAACAGTTGTAAGGTCAAAAATTATCAAAGATTTCTGCTTTCCTGTCCCAAACCTATCTTCAGTAACAAAAGGGCCATTTGGAATTCCTGAAGGCACAGAGGTGCTGATAGTGATCAATGCCTGTAGGCCAACATGTGTATACACCGGGGGTCTGCTAATTGTCACACCTTTTGCCCAGTGGGTGAAGTTATAATCTGCTGATTGGTCAGTTTGAATGTCTCACATTTGGTTTTTAGTCACATGGTCAAGGAAGGGATAAAAGAGGACTGTAACTGTTGCTCTGTCTCTTTTCTTGGCTGTCTCTCTTCTTGGGTCTCTGCCCTCTCTCCCTCTTTTTCTTCCTCTCTCTATCTCTTTCTCTCAGGTAATATTTTACATGTTGGGTACAATTAACTATGCTTTACCATCCTTCATCTATTTTGTAACCAATTCAAGTGTAACCATAACAAAATATTGTTATTAAACCATTTCAATTATTAATTATGTGCTAACTAGTCTTGATTCAAGGTTCATCTTAAAGTGTTACCTATTGCAATACAATAGTCACACAATAGCAACGCTCTCCCACATATGTAGCTATTCTAACTGCGCTTATTTCCGTCGTTGGTATAAGTGGCAGTGGGTGGTAATAGACTAGAAATGTACAGTTTTATACCATCGTGCTGATAACGTTTCTTTAGTCATTCGGCAATCCTACAGCCTGAACCACCGTAGGGAAACCATCCTTACATGTGTAACCGCCTGCGTCATTGACCCACAAATACTGTATGATCAAGTGACCAAATCTAATCATTTCCTTCAGTAGGCTTTTCAAAAATGTATGAAGATTTATGAAATCCTTGGGCTATTGTTATAAGAGCCTTGGTAACTGTGAATGTGGCATCATATTACAAACCCTTGTTAAAATGAGCAGCATTTGTTTGTAGGAGACAGTCGAGAGTCCCCGTATTGCATTCACACACACACACACACACACACACACACACACACACGCACACCAATAACAGGCATATATTGTGTATACATATGTACTGTGCTGTATGCAGTAAGCAGCACACTAGTATTAAAATTCCAAACGTAGCCTGTATTACAATATATTTTTATTCCAAGTCTTGTTCTTCACTGTAACTTGACAGGAATGCATAATATATCTTGCAAAAGAAGGGTTTGGCTTTGTTTATCAAGCAAAACGTATAAAATGTTCTTGAGGGAAGCTTAATTAAAACTTAAATTATTAGATATTTTATTTGTCTTGCATTGCTAAAGTCATAAAACTGTATATTGATCATAATAAAAACTAAACAGCTACCATATTTATTGCACTTGTTGTTTACACTGGTGGTGATCAATAGTCTATAAAATCACTACCATATTATAAACTTATAAATTCAACCAACACAATGCCCACAAAGCCCTTGTATTTAAAACTATCACAGATGCTCTCAAACTACTGATCTGTAAAAACACACACTCCACATTTGATCTTCGGGTATCCAACTGATGCATTCTCGCTCAAATGCACACAAACCACTCACACACATAACCAAACGTTACAGTCTCATTGGCATACGCTCCCTGAAGCGAATCCTGTTGACAGATCTCACAGAGCTAATCCTTTATCGGAACAGTGATTTCCCAATGCAAGAAAACCTCAAAATCCCCTGAGAAGTGAAAACAATAAATAAATCAAACTTTATTCACTGAAGATTAAAAAATGTGGGATACCAAGCATGATTTTTGGGGTAATATAACCCCGAGTACAAAAACTGAACATGATTTTTAATTTCAAACCTGTTTCACTTTCTGTTTATGCTCTTTTCCCTGTAGTTACAATAAATAGGGACTGAAGCTTTCAAGCTTAAAGGGGTCCTATTATGCTCTTTTACAATGACTTGAATTTGTTTTGGGGGTGTACTAGAACATGCTCTCATGCTTGGTGGTTCGAAAAACGCATTATTTTTACATAATTTACATTATTACAATACCTTTCTCTCCAGCCTGGCACAAACGGCTCGATTAGTTCCGGGTTTGATGAAGGCATGCCTTCCGAAAAACGAAATGTGATGTGATTGGTTAGCTATCCCAGTGCGTTGTGATTGGCGAACAGCTTAGACGGTGTTTCAGTACTGCCCCGCCCCTTGCCAAAGCAGCTAGTTCCATCTGCTCCGTTTAGTTAAGGATGGCGTCAATATTGCTATATCAATTTGAGCCGGATTCAGACCCAGAGAATATTGAACAAGAGGATCGCGCAGAACCTTTGCATGCAACCTTTGGTAACGTTATTGTTGCTGTTGTTGTTCTTCGTCGTCGTCGTATTGTCTGATGCACTCAACCAAGCTTTCTAACCACGACCTCCCCACCCCCCACCCCCCAACCATTCGAATTTCCGCAGGCGGGAATTATTTTAATGATATTCTAATTGCGCCGCTTTGTGACATCACAAAACCCGGAAAACAAATGATGTAGTCCAAATGAGTCGTTCGTTGTAGTTCTTGAAAAGGGATTTTTAAAAACGAAATATCTCCCTTTGGAGTGGACTTTGAGATTTGTAAGTTTGAAGATCTTTTTTATGCCCAATTATACACACTTCACACTGACTACAATTCAAAAAGTGAAAAATCATAATAGGACCCCTTTAAGGCAACAAAAGCAGCATAAAAGCATCATAAAAGTGGTCCATATGGCTTGTGCACTATATTCCAAGTCCTTTGAATTCATACATGAGTGTGAGCAACAAACATATTTTAAGCTACTATTCACAATCATTTTCTCCTCAGGTGAGCTGTCAGAGAAACAGACCAGTGTGATTAAAGGGATAGTTCACCCAAAAATGAAAATTCTGTCATTAATTACTCACCCTCATGCCCTTTCAAACCCGTATGACCTTCGTTCATCTTCGGAACACAAATTAAGATATTTTTGATGGAATCTGAGAGCTGTCTGACCCTGCATAGACAGCAATACAACTGAAATGTTCTCAAGTCCAGAAACGTAGCAAGGAGATCTGTAAAATAATCCATGTGACATCAG
>NW_015506053.1:490673-502464 GCF_001515645.1 Sinocyclocheilus grahami | reverse complement strand
GTCTCCTCCGCATCACCCTGTAGTGCCATTTTGGAGAGTATCAGCTGGATGTAAACAGCGTATGCTGTTCTGTGTCAGCTGCGCTACGCAGATACGCTGTTTCCGTTCAGATCAAATCACAACAACGTAGGAAACAGATCCGGCGTGACGCAGCGTTAATAAAGTCGTTTTTTTTTCCTTTTGTGCACAAAAGGTATTCTCGTAGCTTCGTAAAATTACGGTTGAACGCCTGATGTCACATGGATTATTTTACAGATCTCCTTGCTACGTTTCTGGACTTGGAAACATTTCAGTTGTATTGCTGTCTATGCAGGGTCAGACAGCTCTCAGATTCCATCAAAAATATCTTAATTTGTGTTCTGAAGATGAACGAAGGTCTTACGGGTTAGAAACGACTCGAGGGTGAGTAATTAATGACAGAATTTTCATTTGTGGGTGAACTAACTTACATTTTGGGTGAGTATCTTACATTTCTCATATTTTAAGAACACTTGGAATACAGCATGTGCAATTTTTATTTGTTTTGTTTTTAAGTTTGTTTGCTTTGTTTTTTTTTTCAAGCTTGAAAGCTTCATGTTTATTTGAATTAAAATGGGCATAGAGGAAAAAAAGCAATTAAGGTTTGGATTGGAACATCATGGGTGTAAGTAAATAATGATACAATCTTTATTTTTGGCTGAACTAATAAATAATGCACCCTACTACACTCATGACAGGTTTAGACACGAGCATCCTGTGAGCTCCTTTGGCCAGAGGAAAAGTTGAGAACAAAGCTGGCAGCACCCGAGTAAAAGATCAGCTAGCCAAGATGGATTGGAGGCTCCTTCCAAGACGAATGATATATAGCAATTTCCTCCCTCTTTCTTTGGCCTTCTCGTTCTCGCTCAGCCTGATCTCTTCCCCTCACTTTGTCCAGCCATTTTCAATTCAGCACACAGAGCCCACAAGCAGCCTTTTCATTAAGCGCCTGTTTTCAAGTGGCAAGCTGCAGCCAAATCCATATTTCATTACAACTCCTCTGTCTCTCTCTCTCTTTCTCTGTCTCACACACACATACTCTTGTTGCATCACACAGCAACCTGCAACCCACAAACTCTAGAAACTCCTCACTTTAAATTGAATTCAAAGTAACAATGTCGTGTTCCATTTTTACTGTACAGCTGCAGCTAAATACGCTTGTCACACTTTTCTGAGCGATTAATCCCATTCTGTTCACAATCAGTTTGTTATTTACACACACATTTTTCTTTTTTATGAAAGTGTCAAGCACTTTCGGCAACCAAATTTAGTCCTCCAAACTTCAAGGAGTGAAAAACAACTTTTGCTAGATCCACAAAGTTGCTAATGCAGTGAAGCTACACTTTTTGGATACTAACAGATCAACTGAAATGCATATTTCTTGGAAGAACGAACTTCACATAGGTTTTGAATGACATGAGGGTGAGCAAATGATAGTCCACCAAAAAATTTAATTTGCTGAAAATGTACTTACCCTCAGACTATCCATGATAGATGAGTTTGTTTCTTCATCGGAACAGATTTGGAGAAAATTTGCATTACATCACCTTTGAATCTTCTGCAGTGTATAGGTGCCGTGAAAATTAGAGTAAAGACAGCTGATAAAAACATCACAATAATCCACAAGGAAAACACATGTCTCCAGTCCACCAATTAATGTCTTGCGTATGCTTGATTTGTGCATATTTCTCTCCTGATTCAGATGAGTAAATTTGTCACTGGAGAAAGCCATATTATTCAGTTTAAAGTTAAAAACATCTTAATGACAGACTTATTTAGTACAAAGACACAGCTTTGCACTTCACAAGATGTTAATTGATGGACTGGAGTTTGTGGATTGCTTGTGGATTATTGTGATGTTTTTTATCAGCTTTGTTTGGACTCTCATTCTGATGGCACCCATTCACTGCAGAGGAGCCATTGGTGAGCAAGTGATGTAATGTTAAATTTCTCCAAATCTGTTCTGATAAAAAAACAAACTCATCTACATCTTGGATGACCTAAGATAGTACATTTTATTTTTGAGTGAACTATTCCTTTAACAACTATAAAGAAAACAACACCTTTGTCAACAGAACTCGGCTTGTTCAATGTGACGAGACTCCAAAATGTTTCTACCATTATCGCTATTCACATGTAGGCTACTCATTTAGCAGATGCTAAATGGGCGCTATCTAAAGCGAGTTACAAATGAGGAATATTACAACAAAAGCGGCACATCATAGAAAAAAATGTACTGCTGCAAAACAATGTTCCAGAATTGCTCAGAAAAGTATGGAAATGTGAAAAAACAGAATGAGAAAATGCAATGTTACTTGTTACAGTGTGCACACATGCAATGTGATCTTACTTACATGGACAACATTGACATAATCATCATCAGAAAGTGTCTCCAGCATTTCACTGACAGAGGTTCGGATCAATTTAAGGGTCAGCCCAGACACACTTCCACTCCTGCAACACACCAATACAAACACAATGGCAGTTAAAAATAAAGTTCACAAAAAAATTTAAAAACTGTCATCATTTAACAACAAGAGGGCAAGTAAAATGAGGACAGAATTTTTTTAATTTTTTATTATATCATCTATATATGGATGGATGGACAGACAAATAGACAATAACGACATAGAGACAGATGGAATAACAGATAGATGGACGGATGGATAGATAGATAGAGCATGTAAGACTAAATGCAAATTGACGCAAAAAAAAGATTTATAATATAATTTTAAAAGCACATACACATAATACTCACGCATCAACAAGAATCAGCATGTCCTTGGGCGAAGCGGCACCTTGAACATACCTGGATACAAAGAAAAATATATACTGGATCTCTTTCAAGGAGCATTTTAAACTGAGAGAACAAAGAATAGAAGGTTCAAGAATAAAAGGGAACAAATGAAAATAATTCAGAGCGTACACACAGAAACACATATTAGTACCAAGGTCGCCGGCGCACATCATACAGGTCGATTTTGCTGGGTGTTTTCCTGGCATCCATCCAAGGGGAAGCTGAATGGACAGAGACAGGATATGGAAATATGAGTGACCCCTGATCCCAAAATCCATTTGATTTGTCACATCTCTGTCGTGAGCACATCAGCGAGCCTCGCTATAAACCTGTTTCTGTGTCCAGTGGGGGGTGGTTTGTGGTTCATATTGACTGACATGTGGGGGGGAAAAGGGCTTTGGTGGCCCCAGTAGAATTTCAGCTTCGATTTTTCTCTTTAACTGAGAAAATAACCTGGTGCAAATGAGGGTGCTTGTCTGTGACTATCACAGCTGAACATCTAACAAGACGTGTTTCTTCATAAATGGCATCCCACGTTCTGACATTTAGTGAGTGGATTGCAGCTGTAAGTGCCGACAGATAGTCTGAGACACTGCGATTTGGCCGTAACAAAGTAATCGACCAGTGTTCTGTCAGCTATAATTAATTGAAGTTTACAAGAACATCAATATTTTGTAGGCGTATATGTATCTATAAGGAGACAATCGATAGTTGGGAGTCCACATCTTATTATATTACAGTCTTAAAGAAATAGTTCACCCAAAAATGAGAAATCACACATGTCGTTCCAAACCCATATGACTTTTTTCTTCCATGGAATACAAATGATACATTTCTGAAGACTAAACCAGGCTCTCCTCTCAATATAATAAGAGTGAATGAGGACTGAGGCCTTTAAGCACCACAATGACAAAAAAAGTAATCATGAAAGAATCATAAAAGTGGTTCATATAACTTGTGCACTATATTTAGAGTCTGAAATAGAGGAACAGACTAATATGCAAGTCATTTTTCAGTGAAACTACTGAAATAGAAAAAACCTGAATCGCGTGTCAAATAAAAGTCCAATAAAAACCCAGCACTCTGATATACCGTCATCCTAAGGAAGGTCAATTAAAAGAAACATTGCATACATAAAAAATAAATAAATAATAATAAAAAAAATTGTGATGATGCAAGTTTAAGTAAGGTTTTTTTTGTCACTTTCTCCCCTGTCTTTACTCACTTTCATTATATGAAAAAGAATAACCAGGATATTCTTCAAAATTCAGTTTTTGCATTCTGCAGAAGAAACAAAAGTCATACGGGTTTGGCAAAAACACGAGGCTGACAGAATTATTGGAGAATTATTCCTCTACAAACAACACAAATTCATTTCAGAAATGCAAACTCTTAGGGGACAGAGGTTCAACGGTGGCTAATACACTATTTATATGCAACGTTTTGTAGTAAAGCCTTACCAATTACAAATCTGAAAGTAATGAAAATGAATTGAGCACCTAATTACTTTTCTCCTCTGTCATCACTGAATCTCAGAAGAATACAATAAGCTCTCTGCTGAGCTGCTGAGATATTTGATATTATAATTTGTTATGAAAATTTGGTGTAATTTGAGCTGGGACTGCATGCTATGTTTACCAATTAGAGACAGCGGAGTCTTGCAAAGGGAGGGGGAGGATGTGTATCTCTGTCTGTGTGTGCATGTGATTCTGATTGTAACGTGCACTGAAATGTGTGAGTTCAGAATTAAACAGACACTACAAGCACTTACCTGGGTAATAGCGAGCTAATCCAGTAGCGCTGCCGAACACTTGCCATAGTAGCGTTGGATCCTCTTCTCGGTTTTTCTTAAAGACATCCTGCAATGCTTCAGTCCAGTTCAGCTCATTTAACACAATGGTAGCTGGAATAAAAGCAATAACACACAATGTATAGTATTTCATTGATTGTTATGAGTTCAGTCTGGAGTCTAGATGCTTAGTTTTTATATATATATATATATATATTTTTTTTTTTTTTATATATTAATATAAATATTATTAATATATAGTCATTCCAGTACTCTGATTAGTGATCAACAAATGTTTTTTTTCTATGGTCAATTCTTAGTTTTAGATGCACCATAGCACATCATAGCTTATCTAGCTTACGTATATCTGAACAGATAATTTGGTAAATTTGTTTGTAAAACAAGTTTGCTAAGTTTTTTTTTCTTTCTGTCTCTTATGCTCATCAAGGCTACATTTATTAGATGAACCATCAGGGTTACTGAAGTTAACTAAAATGAAAACCATTAGGGGAAGTCTTGGCCTAATGATTAGAGAGTCGGACTCGTAACCCAAAGGTTGCGGGTTCGAGTCTCGTACCAGCAGGGATTGTAGGTGGGGGGAGTGAATGTACAGCGCTCTCTCCCACCTTCAATACCACGACTGAGGTGCCCTTGAGCAAGGCACCGAACCCCCAACTGCTCCCCGGGTGCCGCAGCATAAATGGCTGCCCACTGCTCCGGGTGTGTGTTCACAGTGTGTGTGTGTGTTCACTGCTGTGTGTGTGCGCACTTTGGATGGGTAAATGCAGAGCACTAATTCCTAGTATGGGTCACCATACTTGGCCACATGTCATGTCATGTCACGTCACTTTTCACTTTCATTAAAAAAATAATTACTCTGAATAAAACAAATGTTACCTAAACTAAACTTTTTTTTTTTTCAGCCAGTTGCCAAAGCAATGTCTCAGGTTTAACTCGAAATACTTAAATAACTAAAACTGAAAAATGAATACAAACTATATAGACATACAATAAAAACTGATTCAAAACTATTTTAAAAACAAACAATATTGCAATGATACTAAAATAATACTGTGAACACTACAGAAAAACAGTACTATTGTGAAATATTATTACAATGTAAAATAACTGTTTTCTGTTTGAATATATTTTTATTTAAATGTCATTTATTTCTGTTATAGTAAAGCTGAATATTCAGCAGACATTACTCCAGTCTTCAGTGTCACATGATCCTTCAGAACATGATCCTTACTAATTCCAACTTTTGACCGGTACTGCATGTACAAACAAACAAACAAATTATTTATTTATTTATCAAATTGAACGCAAAATGAATTCATATAAATTATTTATTTTTACATCACCTTTAACTAACAAATAGCGTCATAAAATATTTGAATACTTTAATCTATTTATAGAGGTCATGGTGCTTATATGGACTTGCACAGTCCAGAGAGAGGAAATGAAGTGAGAGGAGGAGGAGAGACACAAAGAGAGGCATAATTTACTCATCTCAACTGCTGTTAACAGAATAATTCTGTGCTATGCACTGAAGGCTCTTCCTCTCCACAGCCGCAAACAAGCTGATTGACTTTACTACATCATCACTGAGGGAACCATGGAAACCTATAATCATCCTATCAAACCTTTTGCTTCTGAAAAAGGCTGTGTGCTGATAGGCAGTCAGAAGTGCTAGTAGAGATATGCTAATCAGGTGAGAAAACACCCTGCGTGTCAACAATTGTTGTAATGAAGCATGAAAAATTCAGTGTTATAACAATCATAACTTCAGTTTTATTGGCTAGCATGCAGCAGAGGCAGGAGGGCAGGGTTGAGAAAAAGAAAGAGAGGAAGCAAATGAGGAAATGAAGCACGAGAGGCACATTTTCTTCAGCTTTTTGTCTAAAAAGACAAACGACTGATCAATGACTAGAGAGGAACTGAAGCTTGCGCAAATAAATCAGGTTATGTTTGAATTCAATTGCACATATTATATAGTATGCGCAAATACTGACATAATCAGATTTATACTTTTTCTGAAGAAAAAATGTGAGCTGTGCTTGCCAGTGCAAAACTCACTGTGACAACCAATGCTAAAGTGCATGTCTATTTGTCCACCTTCCTATCCATTTACCCATCTATATGCCTATCCATCCATCTATCAGTCTATTTACCCATCTACCCTATCTATGCATCTATCCATACATCCATTTGTCCACTTATCTATCCATCTATCCATTCATCCATCTGTCATCTACTACCCATCAAACTATGAGGAACATGTTATATTAGGAAAAGGAAAACATTAAACTTGGTTAAGATATTTAACTGACAAAACAATTATTTGGCAAAAAAAGGCAAACTACAGCTTATCATGGAATGTGAGTTTTGTTTTACCATGCAAAAAATGAATAGAAAATAAAAAGCTCACAAAAAAATATAGTATACTTTGAATACAATATAATCAGTTTTTAATATTTGAATAAAGGGGTAAAGATATCAATTTGCTGGACATATTTTGGCCACAATGATACTTCTACACAAGTTTAAAGCATTTTAAACACAAAAATGAGCCCATTAGCCCTTTTTGATTGAGGGGTAAAACATGAACTTTGCACTATTTGGTGGTCAATATTATTTTTTCTAACAGGGATGTATGGCACACAGAGAGTGTGTATCCGCCAGCCGAGTCTGCGTCAACCGAGAAGATATATTCTCATCATATCTTGACTGCCTGAAATAACTCACACATAAGCTCACTAACGCATGATCGTAACTGGACAGAAGAGCTCACGGTATTCATGTTTGATATAGTATCTGCACTTGAAAAAACCGCTGAGGGTGTCTGTGTGCTGAAGAGTCTTGTATTATATACTCACATTATCCTTGGCATTATAGTAAACTATATCGTCCTCCTGCAGAGAAAGAGAAAAATAAGATAATTAAAAGAAATGAAAATTTTTAAGGTTTCATAAAGGATATAAAAGCACCATTAAGATAAGTGGTCCTTAACCACTGCAAATATATATATACAGTGGGTACGGAAAGTATAAGAGCCGTCTAACACCAAAGAGCCAGACGCTATCCCAGCAGGCCAACTGAGGCTCTATGGCTTGGCCAGCCTACTATCCCTGCTTAAAAACCTTTGTGAAATACAGTTTAAATAGATGCACATGCATACTGTGGGCTTATTCAAACAAGCACACCTGCACTTATTCCGACAAAAGTTTCCCCACAGAGTCTTTGCTGACAAATAGATTCTATAATTCTCCTCCAAAAGCTCTTACAAAGACACACTTATACTCCGTTTTATAACTGACATCCAAAGTGATCAGCAGGAGAGCGTCTCATCAGATTCCCAGTAGTAGATAATATGTTACGGTGGAGCAGGCAGAGCGCTAGCGTGTGGGGGGTGGGGGAGTTACTTACAGCCGTCATATATGTCCGTGGGGATATGCACAGCTGTATGGTTGTAGGAGGTGAGGCGGTTTTTGAATGATGGGTCTTCTTTAAATTCAGGTCTGATCCGGTTTTTCCTTCCTTCTGTTTCGTTGGCTTCAAGCTTGAAGAGAAACAACAACAATCAACTCTGGTATGGTATATATTTCAATTGAATCCAGTTATTCTAAACGTTCTGTTCATCAAAAAAAACGTATCAAGGTTTCAACTAAATATAATGAGAAACATTTCTTAAGCACCAAATCAGCATATTAAAAAATGCAGCTTTACCATCACAGGAATACATTGCATTTTCAAATATATTAAAACAGAAAACATTTATTTTAAATTGTAATAATGTTTCACAAAATTACTGTTTTTAATGTATTTTTGATCAAATAAATGCAACCTTGATGAGCATAAGAGACTTCTTTCAAAAACATTGAAAAAATCTTACAAATTCCAATTTTTGAATGGTATATGTACAGAAATATCAGAAACAATTAAACATTCTGTCATCATTTCTGTCATCCATCTTGTTATAACAAACCTGAATGACTAAAGTTTTCATAAAGGCTTCATAAAGGATATAAAAACACCATTACGGTATCAAAAGTGATCCATAGAATTCAAACATCATATTTCATGTCTTCTAAAGCCATACAATAGTTTTGTGTGACAACAGACCAAAATTAGTTAAAAGTTACAATGATATTCTTCTCTTTTAGTCAGCTATTAACCACTGCAAATTTATCATCAAGATAAGAGATCATTTGGTCACTAATCGAGGCCTAAAAAATCTTATATATTCAAATGAATAAATGAAATTTGAAAGTGTATATCAAATATCAAAATAAATGTCTAACCAACTCATCTATTAATATAATCATCTTATTAAGATTTGCACTGCTGGTGCTGTAATCCAGCTTTGCATATTGATGAAAAAAAACGAATTTTCTCTCATGTTTCCCCTGCCTTACTTTCCGTCTTGTACTTTTACACACTAATGCACACGCTCCCTCCATGTGTTTTACACAGACTCATCCTAATTGGCAGTTGGGATGTATGGCACACAGAGAGTGTGTATCCGCCAGCCGAGTCTGCGTCAACCGAGAAGATATATTCTCATCATATCTTGACTGCCTGAAATAACTCACACATAAGCTCACTAACGCATGATCGTAACTGGACAGAAGAGCTCACGGTATTCATGTTTGATATAGTATGTGCACTTGAAAAAACCGCTGAGGGTGTCTGTGTGCTGAAGAGTCTTGTATTATATACTCACATTATCCTTGGCATTATAGTAAACTATATCGTCCTCCTGCAGAGAAAGAGAAAAATAAGATAATTAAAAGAAATGAAAATTTTTCAGGTTTCATAAAGGATATAAAAGCACCATTAAGATAAGTGGTCCTTAACCACTGCAAATATATATTCTTATATATTCAAATGAATAAATGAAATTTGAAAGTGTATATCAAATATCAAAATAAATGTCTAACCAACTCATCTATTAATATAATCATCTTATTAAGATTTGCACTGCTGGTGCTGTAATCCAGCTTTGCATATTGATGAAAAAAAACGAATTTTCTCTCATGTTTCCCCTGCCTTACTTTCCGTCTTGTACTTTTACACACTAATGCACACGCTCCCTCCATGTGTTTTACACAGACTCATCCTAATTGGCAGTTGGGATGTATGGCACACAGAGAGTGTGTATCCGCCAGCCGAGTCTGCGTCAACCGAGAAGATATATTCTCATCATATCTTGACTGCCTGAAATAACTCACACATAAGCTCACTAACGCATGATCGTAACTGGACAGAAGAGCTCACGGTATTCATGTTTGATATAGTATGTGCACTTGAAAAAACCGCTGAGGGTGTCTGTGTGCTGAAGAGTCTTGTATTATATACTCACATTATCCTTGGCATTATAGTAAACTATATCGTCCTCCTGCAGAGAAAGAGAAAAATAAGATAATTAAAAGAAATGAAAATTTTTAAGGTTTCATAAAGGATATAAAAGCACCATTAAGATAAGTGGTCCTTAACCACTGCAAATATATGTATATATATATATATATATAGCCATCATGCAAATCATACAGTGGCAGTATCACTGTAATAAGCTAAGTATGCATACAGCATGTGTTCCACAGATCTGAACTTTCATACATTTGCTTTGTAGCAAATGGTCATGATGACCTGCTGATGTTAAACCGCTCTGGGCCATCAGTGTTGTCGGGGTCAGGCATTTTTCAGCATTCACAGCATATGGTGGGGGTGGGGGTGTGTGCGTGCATGTGTGTGTCTACAGTATAAATAAATCCACGGGAGAAATGCAGAATGTGTATTCAGTGAAATCAAATCTCCAGACATCTGCAGGGAGTGTAGGAAGTGAAATTAGATCCATTAAGCTGCAACACGTTCCCCCACTTAAACACAAACTCACATACATATAGAGGAAAAACACTCTGGCCATTGGTACAATCAGATTATTTAATTATCAATTTATTCACTTGTTTGCATTTAATTGAATGACTCTTGATTTCATTTAACTAAACAAAGAGGTCTAACACACCAAAGCGTTTAGCAGTGAAACCGAGCGGAGGTATTATCAATTTCAAAAGCATCTCCTGCCAGAGGTCTTCATTTGGAATGATCTAATTAAAAATCTGCATAACACTTCAGAATGTATTCTTGTAATCAATTAAGTCATCTTAGATGTCATTCACTGCCTAAAATAAACATTAATGTGCAGGATGTAAACTGATGTATTTAACTGAATACAACTATTAAAGTGATAGTTTGCCTGAAAAATGAAAAATCTGTCATCATTTACTCACCCTCATGTCATTCCAAACCTGTATGAATTACTTTGATCTGTGGAAAATTAAAGACGATACTTGAATAAAGATAAAGAAGATATATACTTCTATTTTAGGGACAAAATAACTGAGACATTTCTCAAAATATCTTCTTTTATGTTCCATAGAAGGAAAATAAAAATCATACAGGTTTGGAACAATATAAAGGTAAGTGAATAATAACAGAATTTAGAATTTAACTTTTTCACTGGATTAAGCGTTATTATGGATTGTGGACTCATATTTTGGCCAGAAATGCTGATTTAAATGTAAGATTTTCATTTTTTGTGTGAACTATCCCTTTAAGTCAGGATATGCGATCTGATTGGCTGAAAGGTCACAGAACCATGCTGTTATGTGTGTTACTTAGACCAGTGTTTCTCAACTGGGGTGCCGTCTGTCGAGAGCAGGGGTGCCGTGTAAAAAATCATTTTTTTATATTTTTAAATTGGTAAAATGTTCAAAAAAGCATCTATTATATAATATCCTTTTCTGATGTCGCCAATAATTAGAGATGCACCGAAAGTTCGGCTGCCGAAAATGAGTTCACCGCTCAGGTTTCACTTTCACGTGGTGTGACGCTCTGCGTATTATCCCGCTCTATGCGTGTGCACTCCGCTCAGTCGCTCCACTCGTATACCGTTCATGCGAATCGGAACAGCAAAGTCCACTCAAAAATTGAGCCGACAGGAAACATCGATGTAGTACAGTATTGTTTCTGTCTGCAATAGCCCTACTGTGTTGTAACATGGTGTGGTGTATGGGCAACTCTGCCCTCTCATTCATTGATCTGCTAACCGCTATGTTATGCTCACGTGTTCTGATAATAATAGCTTTCTAGAACTAAACATTATTTGGATAATTGGTAAAAAA
>NW_015506053.1:470110-487943 GCF_001515645.1 Sinocyclocheilus grahami | reverse complement strand
AAGTTAAATATCTTAACCCTACTGTTAGACCTACCTGAAAAACTAAAAAGCAATTTATTTAATTCGAAGGCCTGTCGTTATTTTCTATTTGTGCTATCATTATTCATTTCTTATTTTTTTCTTATTTTATTACTGACTGCTTACTTGTCATTTTTTATTCAATTCAAAGTTTGAAATCAAACTATCTCGTGCTACTGCACCAAAATTACCCCACTGTAAAATAAAAAAAAAACACTGAGCAAAAATTAGTGAGATAGCTAGTTATAATGGTAATTAAATAATGTTTACATATGTATAAAAGCCTACATTAAAATATGTCATATAAATTGGTCTCTTCATTAGAAATTAGCCTACTGATTGCCACCATTGATGGGACACATTTTTTTAATAATATTTTTTATAATTTTTAAAATATCTGTATGACATTATATTCTGTTGTACCGAATATCTATACTTTTCAAATTATCATATTGAAGTTAGAAATTCAAATATTGTGACAAAATCAATTTTGTAGGGTGCCACAAGTTTGTTAAAATTTCCAAAGGGTGCCGCGACTGAAAAAAGGTTGGGAAACACTGACTTAGACCACCATTGCTGCATGGTAACAAGTCACTTGTGAGTAGAGATGGTTGACTAGTCATACAGCAGCCAGCTAGTTGATTATGGAGGTTGGGCAGTTATATTGATATTTTTGGCAGCAGTGTTTTTATTCACATGCTGACAGTGTGCTGTTATACAGTTGCACTGTAAAATTCTGCACCAGAAAAGTATTTTAATTCATGCCCTTTAAAGCACCACGCTACAGCTAGACGCACTATGTCAGACATATTTGGCCTCTGCATTGCATAACGTGCTGTTTTTGAGCATTTAAAAATAGTCAAACTTTTAAAAAATGTGTCTTGAAATCCTTGCTTTCTATTCGATCTATCTCTTTTTGAATGCAAGAATGTGGATTATGTAAACAGCACCCAAGAAATGAGGGATGCATGGCAGATTTAAATTTCATTTTATTGTATATTATAGTATTTGGTTACTCATGGTGACCCTCAAGTCATCCCAAATCTGTATGACTTTTTTTTCTTCTATGCAACACATAAGGTGATAATTTGGAAAAATGTCTATATTTTTTGTCTAAATAGAAGTCAGTGGGTTCTTCAAAAAAAAATTATTTTGTGTTGGTTTGGAGCAACATGAGGGTGAGTAAATCATGACAGAATTTCCACTATCCCTTTAACATCTTTTCTCGTAAAGCCGCTTTATGTCTTGTAAAAGGAGAATACAAATAAAACTGGCTTGAATTGATTTGAAACGTTAAATTAAAGAGAATAACTATATGCACCTTGTAAATGTTCAGTACATACTTATAGAAACACTTACTCCAAATTCATCTTTCCATTGATGCTCCATTTGGAAATTCTCTGCTGCGGTTGCCAAAGTCTATAAAAAGAACAAGAGAAAAGAAATCATTTTAATTAGTTAAGCACTGCATCAAAATATCTGTGATGATGATCAAAGCAACTCTGATAATGAGATAGTAAATTAAATGTTAACTGTAAAGCTGTATTATCTGGCCCTACTGGATATGTATAGTTCAGTTTTTTCCATCACAATAAAAAAAAAGACTCAATGAATAACATTTTACAGAACTAGATATGCGACTAGACACACACCTTAATCATCTAAACAACTGGACAGAACAAATGAACTGCAAATGGAGACAGATACATAGTCATATAAAATAGAAACGAATATTTGCATTGTTTCAACACCATACATCATCTCTAAATTCTCATACTGACGAACCAAGACAATTCTGTTCTAGCAGCCTTGGTTCTGGCCAAAAAGGTGACACCAAACAAAACATGTGGGCAATAGGTTTGACAGGACGGTGGGTTCTGTTTAAGAAAAGGGCAGAACAGAGCAGAATAGAACGAACATTCAGGTCTTTGTTCTGTCACCCGGAGCTCTCGGCAGCTCAACCCCCGCAACACACGCAGTCTGAGAGTCTTCCCGGAAGGAAACGGTACTGTAACATGATGTGACATTTCAAGAACAAAGACGAGGATTCATGAGTTCTCACTCTTTGATACATACAATATTTCCGAATATATGCTGGGATTTTTACAACTCGGACACAACAGAAAGAATTCTGGTGCTACTGTCAGTTACACACATGGTTAACCTAAATCAACAAATGTATAACTCATTTGCTCAAAACATCACTCTCAATGATATGCAAAACAGAGAGTTTCTGAGAAGATCTAAATGGCTACATTCTTTAGCAGCAACAAACACATTTTTCATTGCAATGTAGTGTGACCAAATCACTTACAATAGTGTTTCATATTGCACTGCAGCCCCGCTAGCTACTAACTATTAACAGATTAATTCATTATTTATTCAGTTATTTAAATTAGCAATGTTGTATTTAGTGTAAACATATCTAAGTTTATTACTATAAATTTATAGTAAGTTTGACTGTATTTAAGCCATTTTAAATAATGAGCAGCTTGTACGGTTTCACTGATTTTGACCCAGATTCGGCCCATTCAGCAAAATCAATTGAACCGGCCATATCCTAAATTTTTGTAGAAAACTCTTTCCTTCCTGTAATTTAATTTAACATTACCATTTTCACCCCTTCTTTCACCCTTAGAAGTAAACAGCCCATGTCAGGGCAAAATAGATAAAGATGGCCGAAAAAATAAAATAAAATAAACAAATAAAACCATTGATTGATTTAAAATAAAATAAAATAAAACCATTTGTTTATTTTAAATACATGAATAAAATAAATATAATTATTCATTTATTTTTAAACACAAAAAATAAAAACTATTTATTTACTGTAAATAAATAAATACAATTATTTGTCTCTAAAAGAAAGGTATATATATATATTTTTTTTTAATTTATTTATTTTTTACCTGGCCATGCACTCACACTGCCTTTCAACAGGGCAGGCTGAGTTTCTGAATACTGAACAAGTGTCAACATGTAAACACAGACAGTCATGTGCTAATACGCTCGTGGTTGTGATATTACAATTTGTTAACCAGATGTTTCTGCAAATTAGTTTCAATAAATGGTCTGGTTAGACAAGGGAGGAAGCTTCGGATTGTGAACTTTAAAGAGCCTGTCTACATAATACATCAAACTCTTATTTCAAAAGAGCAAAGAAAATGATATGACAAGAAGATGGAATCATATGAGCCTTATTCGCTTTAAAGGTCTCCTGGTTTGGAGCTTAGCTAAAGCTGATGTTTTGTAATGTGAGCTTCCCAACCCAGCATTTGCCTTAAATAAACAGGTCCATCAAACCTCAAAACCAACACAGATACCTGAGATCATCAGATACTCTCTCAATAAAGCCATCACTGCTCTGAAATCCAACCCTTCCTCTAGAACTGTATAATTGTGCAACGCCCCACTTTTGAACCCCAAAAAGTTGTGTAGTTTTGCAAGACCACAAATGTGAGCTTGTAAGGTGGGAGCTAACGATTGCATTTCAGATTCAACTCGCTCCAGTCTGCAACACCTCTCACAGTTTGGTCAAAAGCTTTTACAACAATGACACCCATCATCGAGGGGGAAAAAATGCACATCAACCTTTCTATCCAGACACTATGGATGCTGTTCTTATAAACAGATGGACACTCACACACATTATTAGACACTCTAGAGCTGGAAGTCTGGGCTGAGATCCAGCAGTCTCTGCACCTCCTCTGCACAGTCTGGGAGAAACTAAAAATACACTGTTTCACACTCCAGCACGTACACATTTACACATGCGCCCAGCGCTTATTATGCAGGATATGTAAGACTGCGTTCAGTCTAAACTTACTCTTAAAATACGCCAGTAAAATCAGAGAAATGCAAAACAGCAAGTCACTCGTCCTCGTGCAAACGCACTACAATTATAACGCGGCAACAAGTCGATTTATATCTACGCGGCATCGACAGCATGCTGCTGCCATAACAACCGTTTCCAGGAGAGACTCATTAGTGGCCTGCGGTCATTACAGGTCCTCAAGGAGTAAAGGTTTCATAATGGAAACTAACACTGAAGTATTTCTGCTGCTCATTATAGAGAATAATCAATTACGTACAATAGAGATCATGAAAGACGAAGGGTAAGAGTTTCATTCATTCAGACGTTTCCTGGCCAAAAGTAAAGGTAGGCAAAGGTTGAGAGTTGAACTGATATAAACTGTAATTTCTGCAGCCACTCTGCAAGAAGACATCATCTTCAGATGACAACTAGACAATGTAATGAGTAAAAAAACCACAGGAGACACCCATTACTGCAGGTAACACGCAAACTCCATTTACAATTGACAAAGAAAAGAAAAGAACATGTAACCAATTTTACAGATTTTTCTTATTTCAAAGGTCCAGTTATTCGATCAAAACACAGTTAAAACAATAATATTATGATATCTTACAATTCCTTTTTTTAAATGTAATATATTTTTAAAATGCAATTTATTCCTCTGATGGCAAAGTTGAATATTAGCAGCCATATCCTAGTCTTCAGTGTCACTTGATCCTTCAGAAATCATTCTAATATGTTGATTTGCTGCTAAATATTTCTTATTATTAACAATTGTCCTGCTTAATATTTTTGTAAATATGTTTGTGCTGTTTATTTTTGTGGAAATCATGATACAGCATTTACTTAAAATAGAAATCTTTTGTAACATTAAAATGTCTTTACTCTCACTTTTGATCAATTACTGAGCCCTTCTTGAATAAAATAAATTTCTATCAAAACAAAAACCGTACTGGCCCCAAACTTTCTCCGCAAATGGTTCGTTTTGTCTTGCAACTCCAGACGACATACATCATGCAACAAAATTGTTACATTTCTAACCAAGCACTGAATGGAGCACCCATTAAAAGTTGTTCAGCTAAATGGAATCGCTTTAGGGTGCTGGATGGACTCGATTCAACAGGAGGACCGAATTGTTCATGACAACGGCTCTAGTGTAGTGAAGGCAAAGTGTTATAAGAACTAATGCGTTCAGTAAATCATGACCTTTGTGTGTAGGTGTGTAGAACTGACAGTCCCAGTAATAAACTACAGCCGGGTGTGCTTGTTCATCCCTGCTACTTCACTCCCTTCCAATTCATCAAGCTGATTACAGTAACCACAGTGGAGCAAGTCAATAACCTCACAGGAGGTCCATCAATACCTTTACTCCACTTTAATCTAGCCAGACCGGAGAGAGAGTGGGGGTAAAGCGAAAGAAAAAAGCATTTAATTATAGACGAGTGACGAGTGTCAAAAAGTGCTCACTTGAATATCTTGCAAATCTCATGTGAAACACTACATGAATATAATGTTATAAAATTCATTCTTAAGCCTGGCTCACACTATAGGATTTTTAGCCCGATTTAGCCCCGATTTCCCCCTCGCGAGAATCGGAGGCTTGTCGAGCCCCTCAATCGGTCCCGATGTTCGGCGCGGATTATCTGGTAATGTGAGGCGTTCACCGATCGAATGTTGCACCTCCCGATCTGCTCGCACACAAATCGGGGTCATCGGGAATGACGGGAAGTCATGGCCTAATGGTTAGAGAGTCGGACTCGTAAACCCAAAAGTTGCGTGTTCAAGTCTCATACCGGCAGGGATTGTAGGTGGGGTGAGTGAATGTACAGCGCTCTTGCCCACCTTCAATACCACGACTGAGGTGCCCTTGAGCAAGGCACCAAACCCCCAACTGCTCCCCGGGTGCCGCAGCAAAAAAAATGTCTGCCCACTGCTCGGGGTGTGTGTTCACGGTGTGTGTGAGTTCACTACTGTGTGTGTGCACTTTGGATGGGATAAATGCAGAGCACTAATTCCGAGTATGGGTCACCATACTTGGCCACATGTCATGTCACTTCACTTTGCTATATGATTACGTTAGTATTTTCACAATAGCAATGCCGACCACAAAACAGCTGCTGTACGGCCCCGTTGGATTTACAATTGACAAAGAAAAGAAAAGAACATGTAACCAATTTTACAGATTTTTCTTATTTCAAAGGTCCAGTTATTCGATCAAAACACAGTTAAAACAATAATATTATGATATCTTACAATTCCTTTTTTTAAATGTAATATATTTTTAAAATGCAATTTATTCCTCTGATGGCAAAGTTGAATATTAGCAGCCATATCCTAGTCTTCAGTGTCACTTGATCCTTCAGAAATCATTCTAATATGTTGATTTGCTGCTAAATATTTCTTATTATTAACAATTGTCCTGCTTAATATTTTTGTAAATATGTTTGTGCTGTTTATTTTTGTGGAAATCATGATACAGCATTTACTTAAAATAGAAATCTTTTGTAACATTAAAATGTCTTTACTCTCACTTTTGATCAATTACTGAGCCCTTCTTGAATAAAATAAATTTCTATCAAAACAAAAACCGTACTGGCCCCAAACTTTCTCCGCAAATGGTTCGTTTTGTCTTGCAACTCCAGACGACATACATCATGCAACAAAATTGTTACATTTCTAACCAAGCACTGAATGGAGCACCCATTAAAAGTTGTTCAGCTAAATGGAATCGCTTTAGGGTGCTGGATGGACTCGATTCAACAGGAGGACCGAATTGTTCATGACAACGGCTCTAGTGTAGTGAAGGCAAAGTGTTATAAGAACTAATGCGTTCAGTAAATCATGACCTTTGTGTGTAGGTGTGTAGAACTGACAGTCCCAGTAATAAACTACAGCCGGGTGTGCTTGTTCATCCCTGCTACTTCACTCCCTTCCAATTCATCAAGCTGATTACAGTAACCACAGTGGAGCAAGTCAATAACCTCACAGGAGGTCCATCAATACCTTTACTCCACTTTAATCTAGCCAGACCGGAGAGAGAGTGGGGGTAAAGCGAAAGAAAAAAGCATTTAATTATAGACGAGTGACGAGTGTCAAAAAGTGCTCACTTGAATATCTTGCAAATCTCATGTGAAACACTACATGAATATAATGTTATAAAATTCATTCTTAAGCCTGGCTCACACTATAGGATTTTTAGCCCGATTTAGCCCCGATTTCCCCCTCGCGAGAATCGGAGGCTTGTCGAGCCCCTCAATCGGTCCCGATGTTCGGCGCGGATTATCTGGTAATGTGAGGCGTTCACCGATCGAATGTTGCACCTCCCGATCTGCTCGCACACAAATCGGGGTCATCGGGAATGACGGGAAGTCATGGCCTAATGGTTAGAGAGTCGGACTCGTAAACCCAAAAGTTGCGTGTTCAAGTCTCATACCGGCAGGGATTGTAGGTGGGGTGAGTGAATGTACAGCGCTCTTGCCCACCTTCAATACCACGACTGAGGTGCCCTTGAGCAAGGCACCAAACCCCCAACTGCTCCCCGGGCGCCGCAGCAAAAAAAAATGTCTGCCCACTGCTCGGGGTGTGTGTTCACGGTGTGTGTGAGTTCACTACTGTGTGTGTGCACTTTGGATGGGATAAATGCAGAGCACTAATTCCGAGTATGGGTCACCATACTTGGCCACATGTCATGTCACTTCACTTTGCTATATGATTACGTTAGTATTTTCACAATAGCAATGCCGACCACAAAACAGCTGCTGTACGGCCCCGTTGGATAGTGGAGACGGAGGAAACTGCTTTCTGACGTTTTATAGTAAGACTGTCTGTATAATGTGTCGAAAACGTATCACAACCGTAAGGAGAAAGAGAAGCGCTGGAGTGAAATCACCTCAGTTTTGAATGTAGCGGGTGAATGTAGAAAGCAGCCAGCATGCTAGCTAACATATACTGAACAGAAATATAAACGCAACTCTTTTGTTTTTGCCATTATTTTTCATGAGCTAGAATCAAAGAGTAACTGACAGCCTCATTTATTCTGCACGTATCCCGAAAACCAGCAACAAACACTATGCTTTCTCCTCAGCTCATCCCGATAAGAAGATCAGAAAAACTATCTAAAATTCACCTTCCTGCCACCTGAATGCACTCCGGTGACCTTACAGTACAGTTGGTCCATTATTCCAAGACAAAGACCCAGACAGACTGCAAAGTGACACAGGCTGTAAACTAAGCAAGGCCGAAGGTATATTGCTTTCTAATGGGAAACTTTGGCTGAGCGTCGTCATTGAGTTACGGCAGTCAGTCATAAATCCTGTTTGGTGCTGCCCTCCTGGGCAGTGGCGAGCTTCATAAATGATTCAAGATCTGATGTGTGCGTCTATTCACAGATGAAGATGTCCCCTGCCCTGTGGTGATGGACTGCAGCGTCAAACCCCTACTCTAATATGGAGCGCTGCCATGCCCGGGCAGACATTTAGGGAATGACAGTCAATTATAATTATATGCACATGAAAAAAAAAAAAAAAAACTTTTAAAGTCAGTAAGGGTATAGAAAAAGAAAAACTCATAAATAAACAACACAAAATACAATATTTGTATTGAAAATGATAATAATAATATGCTATTATTATTATTATTATTTATTATTATTATTGCTACAAAATATGCATTATGTTTTGTTTAATAAAAGTATTATTATTTTAAAAAACTGAACCGATACTATGAATGCCAATAAATAAATAAATATACAGAAAAATACTTCAGCTTGTATATTTGTAATCAATGCCAGATTTAGTCATTCATCTTTAAAGTCTGAATTCAATTAGTCTAAAAAGAAAAAAAAATGTTTGTTTCATTATTTGAAAGCGAAAAGCAAAACACCCTGGCAACCACACACACAGCACAATATCAGAGCATCACAGTCTGAGTAACTTTTCCATGTCATTTTATCATGTTAATTTAATAAGAATGGTTTTTGAAGTCTAGTGTGGATTCTGTGTGTATGCCGGATTAACACCGAATTGGGCGAAAGCAGCACGAGAAGAAGTGTTACAATAGGATTATCCACTACAGTCAACAAAAGATTCTTTAACAATTGCAAATGGGATATTCAAATAACCTGGCAATCCAGAGACGGCGGGTGATTATGGTGATGGAAGTCGGTAGAAAGGTGTCTTTAATAATGCCGATTCTCCCTGGGGATACTCAGGCTGACAATAATGTTGCATTCATGACTGGATCGAAACACTGCTTTTCTTTTCCCCCAGAGGAGGTGAGAGGAACGATCCAATTACCTCCAAGACATTACATCTGGTTCCATTATTTAAGGGGCATAATCGTTAAACACGGCAGCCAACATTAGGCAGATGGTTTAGTGTGACGCCTGATTGGAGAAACCCCTTGGCCAATAATAACATGGACACGGCAAATGTGCAATTTGGGTCAGAAAGCTCAGTACATTTTGACCGAACCACCGTCTTTATTTTCAAGTTTATTCACTTTTTAAAGTGCATGGCTAACAGGTCCTATCCTACTATCATGCAATTTTACAGTTGATATTTTATCTACCTATTATTTTCCTTGGCTTCAGATATATTACCAGAACAGAATAATACTAATATACATTTTCAACAATAGTTTTATAAATTACCATTAATTCAAGCAGAACAAACATGATTTCCCAATGAACATGGGTATATTTAGAAGTACAGTTATACTTAAAAGGTATATAAAATACTATAACTGCAAGTAAGCAATTTTATACTATAGGTTAACCTGCCTGAACAGAGTAAACAATGGATATTTACAGTCATTTTGTCATAAAGACAATTAGAATCTACCCAACAATGACAGCTTGCCAGCTTCCAACTGGTCTTAGTTCAATTGCATTAATTTGCATAATTGATTCTCAATGTGCAACTGTTCAAATGTTCAGGTTGGCAAGATTTGTTTAATGTTTTTCAAAGTCACCAAGACTGCATTTATTTGATCAAAAATACAGTCAAAACAGTAATATTGGGAAAATGGTGAATATCGTGAAACTTAAACTTGACTGTTTTCGAGTGTAATTTGAAAAATGTAATTTATTCCTGTGATGCAAAGCTGAATTTTTAGCATCATTACTCCAGTCTTCATTGTCACGTGATCCTTCAGAACTCATTCTAATATGCTAATATTCATATGCAAATTAGAATATATAACACATGAGTTGTAACGTGTGTTGTTGCCATTCATGGAGCTTGAAAGCCACTGGTCATCATTCCCTTTCACTGCATGGAAAATAGAAGTGTGAATATTTCCTTTTTTGTGGCCTTTGGAAGCAAGCAAGCCATACAGGTTGGAGTGAGTAAATGATAACAATTAAAATTTTTGCATGAACTGTTCCTTTAAGATGGGATAGGAACACACACACATACACACACCATCTTTAAATCACTGTTTGCATGTGGAAAGCAGTTTGAAATCCTTTATACAGACATCATTCCTTCCATAAACAGCATAAATAAGCATTCCAAGCCTGACAACATGTCAATTAAATGGGAATCTGAGCTATGAATTAACAACTCCATTAGAGAACGTAGAAAAATAACCAACAAAATATAACGCAGATGTCACTGAGCCGTCTGGGCTTATTAAAAATCCTCGATACACAGCGTGCTTTGAGATGAAACTGCTGGTCTCTTGCGCAGACATCAGAACGTGATCGTTTCAAGACAACCCCATCTGCCCATACAACACACGTTAAGTGTATATCATCCAGTGCTGTTCTGGACTGCGTTCTATGTCGGCCTGTGCTTTGAAAAGCACTGTTGTGTGGCTCCGACGGTTGATTACGTGTGTGTAATGCGAGTGAAAGTTCCTCTGGGCTGCTCCCGTTTGATGTGAGGATATTCACAGGAGGACGAAAGGCAGCATCTGCTCCAGACACACAGATTCAGTAATCAAGCACACTCATTACAAGCCCCAAACACACACACAAGGATGCAAGCTGATGTCCCCCACACACGCTCGCACACACACATAACAAGATGAAACACTAATAAACCGAGACACGATACGACTTCTGTATATAACGCCACTGAAAATAGAGCCAACGACACCAGATAAGTGGCGTCTGACAGACGTTAGATTACATAACCGTTATCACAGTCTGGCAGATATGTGTGAAAACATCTAGATTTATGTTGGAGAGCATACATATGCAGTGTTTGATGGATATTTTCTCATCTTGAGCTCTCCTAAGCGAGAAAAATCAGATCTCGTAACTCTATTGTTTCTTATAGAAAGCAATTAGTCTACAAAAAAAAAAAAAAAAACTCTGCATCTCCTCTCGAGTTTTAGAAGATATCTCAATGTCACAAACAGATTTATCCACAATTTAAAAAGTCAACAATCAAAAGTCATTAAATATTTCAATTTGAACATTTCTAGAACAATTCTCCAAATATCCAGAAATTGTTAATACCAACATTAATTTTACATACCCTCAAATATGTCATATTCTGTCTATTTAAATAAATAAATAAATAAATAAATAAATAAAACATCAGAAGAAAAAGTTACTAGAATAGAAAATACCATTTGCAAGTAGGATTTTTATTCATTAAATGTATTGCATTTGATTGTAAACATTTAATTTAACATTATAACATTAATAATTACAAAAGATTTCAAATAAATGCTATTATTCAAAGAATAATAATAATACGTTTCTTGAGCAGCAAATCAGCATATCAGAATGATTTCTGAAGGATCATGTGACACTGAACACTGGAGTAATGATGCTGGAAATTCAGCTTTGCATCACAGGAATAAATCACATTTTAAAATATATTCAAATAGAAAACCGTTATTTTAAATTGCAATAATATTTCTGTATTTTACTGTATTTTTGGTCAAATAAATGCAGTTGTAGAAAGCATAAGACTATTCTTTTAAAAAACATAAAATACCTTACTGACCCCAAACTGTCTCCGAGAATGATCAACATGAAATGGCATTTGCAAACCATATCACTTCCAATTTTCACCATCATATCAATTGCAAAAGCAAATCTTTCCCTACTTTTGTTTTTCTCATTGAATATGGAAGTAGTCCAATAGCAAAGTGTCTTGTGTTCATGTGTTAACATTATCCAATACTGTTATGTCAGCCGAAAAATGTTATAGCAAAGGCAGAGCAAAATATTACTTTGATAAAGATCACAAAAACACATATTTTTTGTTCATTTAGAATGCACCCTGTTGAATTATGCACCAGGAACAAAAAACAAAACATCAATTTTGATTTCATGCTGACTTTAAGTCTTCCGAGCAGAAAGAGCAACCTTTAAGCAATAAAAGTCTCCTCTGGGGTGGACTTCATGCCATTTGTCTATACGAAAGGACATATTTCGCCTGGAGGTGAGGGATCCCAATTTGAGATGGTGTCAGAAGGATCACACTTTAGCTGTGCTTAATGATCTGACAGCAGAGAACAGGCAGTCTGGAATGCATGCACACGGGACAGAGAAATCATTTCAAGTGTCAAACGAAGACCATAAGGAAGGAAGATAGAATGTAAAGAGACAATAGCTTTGCCCCAAGCCAACCCTAAATGACTAATTACTCTCTTCAATCCTGCGTGTACAACTCTCTCCCACATACACAGATGAAGGTGATTTAATATATAAATTACTCTTCACATGGCTCTTACAAACAGTCACACACAAAAATACATTAATAATTCCGTTTTTGAGAAGATCCACACCCAGCACTCATAATCAAAAAGAAATAACACAGCCAGACTTAATAAACACCAGCACAACAGCTGAAGGACAAAGGCCATATTGCTTAGATGTCACCGCTGGCAATGTAATAATCTCAATAAGATTAAACGGTTCAAGAACTGAGTATGATTCATTAACCGGGGTCATATTTCACCAAGAAAGAAAGAGAAAGAAAGATATATTTTGTCTGGAAAAATG
Source organism: Sinocyclocheilus grahami (assembly GCF_001515645.1). Taxonomy (NCBI): domain Eukaryota; kingdom Metazoa; phylum Chordata; class Actinopteri; order Cypriniformes; family Cyprinidae; genus Sinocyclocheilus; species Sinocyclocheilus grahami. The sequence goes on along the minus strand of NW_015506053.1, from coordinate 475,146 downwards.
TCATCTATCAAGATTTTCTATGATATTTTGTAGAAAAAAGAAAAGTATACCCCCTTTGACATTACCGTATTACAAAAAAAGTAATTCTTATTATTGTCATTTACAAAAATTATTACATCCTGGTATTTTGCACTACAACAAAAACACTAATAATGGACGTGTTTTACTGTACTACAGTTAAAAATGACTATAAATGAGAATCAAATCTAGGATTACAAAGGGGCAGGAAATTTCCAGTAAATTTCAGGGGACACTTTCCAAAAAATCCAGAAAAGTTTCAGAAATTTACCGGAAATGTTCCACCCCTTGTAACCCTAATCAAATCATCATGGACAATAATAAGAAATAATGCAATACAGTAATGAATTTGTGGGGCAAATACGATAAAATTGTATGCCAAAATTTTTATATATATATATATATATATATATATAATGTTATTGGCCTATATTATGCAGCACATACACACACACTTTATATATATATACATATTACATATATATACATACACGCAATTTCTTTTATTATTTATATAATATATAACTTTTGCTTTTGATTTCGCATTATACATGTATGTACTGTATGCATATAAACATAATTACGCAGGGGGAGCCTTTGTTTAATTTAGGGTGAAATAATTGTTTTTAAGAGATGCATCCACATATCAGCTCGTATATCAGCCTGTTACTTTTTCTTATAACATAATGCTCCTTCTACTAGTAACAGGGTGGAATTAAACTTCAAACAAATCATAATAAATCAGCTCAACATTGAATGATTCTATGAGATTAAATTCTCTATCTAGCTATCCATCTCCCTCTCACAAACCTCTCCTATTGCACAGGGATAACAATGATCTAGCTATTCTCAAACAAACGCCTCACATCTATTATTAATAGGAATATGAAGGGGGATGAATTATTCACTATGATTTTTCTGTAGATAACAATTACGTGAAAAATTACAACTTCCGCTGCATGACAAAATGCATATTTACTGGAGTGCCATGCCTAGAAGCAATCATTTCCGCAGTAATTCTGCTTGGTCTCAGTATGATATTCAACATTGTCTCCTCTGAGATCCGTTAACAGGAAAATATGGACAGAACTGTGAAAATCGGAACAGCCCCCACTACAAACTGAGGAAATAAGTCAATTAGGCGGTAAACATTTCACTATCTACTCAGCTGGACCGAACAGACAAATACGTACAGTCTAGAGAAGATAATTAAACAATTAAAAAAACTTCATCCCACAGATGGAAGAAATGTTTTTTAATTAGGCAGTAAACATTTCAGTAGCTGGGAAAAGCAAACAGTAACATATGATGGGATGTCTGGTCTCAGTAATGCATCCGAAATCATTTGAAGTCATGGGACCCTTCCTGAGCCCAGCGTGCGACAGGACCCTGCAGCTCAGTGCGGCCACTTAAGAGTGCGACCTGCTGAGCACCAACATGCCCCAGGATGAGTGTGGCCGGCTGGAGGCTGGTTATCTCAGATACGGTGCTGATCAAGGGGAGGAGAGGGCTGTTTAATAATGCATGTCGAAGCAGACATGATCAAACACAGGGCTGAGACAAGACTTGTCTCAGACAACCAGGCCTCGGGATCGATCAGCTTACCCCCTGCACGCACACATACAAATACAGTCACAGCTAAAAATGATGATGGCTGCAACCTGGCTTTGATCCCTGTCTTAGGATTTCAAATATGTGACACCACTAGCTAAAATGCTTCAACTTTGCATTTTTCTCATTTAAAACAATGTTTTTTGCTTTATATTGTTTTATTAGTGAAAAAAAAATATTGTCAAAAGCTGAGATTATTATTATCATCATCATCATAATCATCATCATCATCATTATTGTTGTTGTAGTAATTTTAAATTATTCTAAATGAAAATGAACACAGCATTTTAAATAATAATATTAAAATAAATTGCATTTCAAATAGTTCTAAATTAAAATTAATAGTGTCTGTTTAATAATAATATTAATATAAATTCAGAATCATTAAAAATTATTATAATAATAACAACAGTAATAATAATAATGTATTATTATTATTGTAATTTTAAATTATTGTAAATGAAAATTAATAGTGTCTTTTTAATAATAATATTAATATAAATTCAAAATAATTTGAATTGATATAACAAATAATAATAATAATAACAATATTACATTTTGTTTTAGATTAATCAGCAGTGTATTACTTTTGATATAGAATAATTTAAAATTAAATAATAATCATAAATCTTTTAAAATTATTCTAAACTTAAAAAAAATAATACAACGTCTTATTAATAATAATTTATTGTTGTTGTTATTGTTATTATTAAAAAGACAAATGCACGGATATTAACCACAGCTAATATTTCCACCTCTCCACACACCAGGAAAAGGCAAAGCTCGCTCCTGGTAGACAGTCACATACCTAACAAATACACACAACACATGTGAGAGGCTGCGGCTTGTTTACGAGCTGCACAGCTAGCTCTAGTGGCTGTTGACCTGTGATTATTAAAAACACACCATAATGAGGAAAAGAGCTGTAGACCACATGTGACACACAAGAATCTGTTCCCAAGCTTGAAACCAAGCCATGCAGCATTTCATCTGCATTATCAAAGCAGATCACAGAAGTTGAAGCTGAGAAGGCTGAAGGTTTGTGTCTGTGTTTTCCGAATGGTGCAGGGGCTGAGAAAAAGAGAGAGACAGATGCTATAGCAGTCCTTTATTTAGTCAGCTGACGGGAGCTCTAGAGGATGCAATGCCTGCGATCAAAATTTTCAATCACTAGAAACAAACGGGAAAGCAATGTGGGGAAAAAAATAGATTTTGCATCTCTATAGATTAGAATGGCTGGGAAGCAGAGAAAGAATGGTGTTAAAGTTTTATCCAAGATTAGATTCTAAGCTTTAGTTCTGTTAACGAAAAGCCGAATCAGAGCTCAGAATCTTGTCAGCTGTGCATGAGAATCAGCACACAGCCTGACACCATCTTTGTAGTGTAAAGGCGAGTAGAAGGTTAAATAGATGCAAAAAAAAAATGCATCTATGCAAATTAATGCAAAAGACTAATCACAATTCAGTATGCAAAATATAATAAAGTCATCACTCTCAGTTAGATTTCCAATGCCAAACATTCTACAGTCAATGGGAGATTTTCAGAATGCAGGAAATGGTGTCCAAGTTGTTCAAGATTAATTGCAAAAAATCATAGAGAAGAAAAATAAATAAACAGCAACAAGATTTCTTATCTCCGAACCCTCCTTCAGTGTAAACCTATGATATGGTTATTATCGTTAACTAATAAAACTAAAAATAACATTTTTTGTTAAATGAAATAAATCTGAAATAAAATAAAACAAATATTAGATAAAAAAAAATAAATTAAACTAAACTAAATAAAAATTATAAGTTACTTTGAACTAATATAAGTTTAAGTTGAAGCACTAAAATTACAAACTGGCAACAAGTAACTAACTAAATCTGAACTAAAAATGTATATATATATTAATTATACCTAAGTAGTATTTTTTAAAGCACATAACATTAATAAATGACATTCTTTCAATTAAAACTGAAAAATAAAAAGCTAATTAAAAATATTAATAAAAGTATAATCCAAATAATACTAAAATAACACTGTTCTATCAGGTTTATTTATTTTATTGTATTTTTTGGATAGTCCACTACTGTAGGTAAAACCCTCAATGCTAATGAAGTCTAAATGAAGTCTGAAAATAATACAATTAATAAAAATCTAATTAAAACTGAAAAATACAAAGCTAATTCAAAATATTAATACAAATATATTTCAAATAATACTAAAATAAAACTCTTCTATCAAGATTTTTTTTCTGCTTATTTGATAGTCCACTAGGTGAAAACCTGAATGCTAATGAAGTCTGAATGCTAATGAAAAGCAAGAGTATACATCTGATTTAAGATGTCATTCATTTCCGAAGCACGAACAACGCAGGGTGAGTTACATGCCAAAGTTTAATACTCACCCTTTGCCTTAATGACACCACAAAAAAGAAGTAAAAATATAAATAAAAGCAATCAATACTGTTCACACCATCAGCCTTCATATACAACTTAATACAGTAGCAAAACATCTCCTCATTAGTGTCTTAGTAAATGGCTTCCTTGTGGCATTTCCCAGAAAAAGAATCAATATCCAGTCTTGCAAAACCTCAAATGAAACCATCACTCCATCGTCCTGCTCTAATCTTCCTGTCCGAATACACAAGACAATAGTGAGACAAATTGTAAGGTAAAAAAGGATTAAATCTATTCTAGTGAAACATTTAAGTCAATGCTCTGGGGAGGCCGAGAGCCGGGGGGATGAAAAACAAGAGCACGAGTGTCTTATTGAGACAGATGTGAGTGAAAGAGTGAGGACATTCCCAAAGGCCTGTCTGTCTGTCACTAAAAGACGAGAGAACACCTGAGTAATGGGTTGAGAAGGACCAGTCCAAACATCCCTCTCCCGCCTCTCTGCAAAGACAACAACATTATTCACACAAACTAATACAATCATCGTCTGACAGCCTTGACCACTACTGAGACTGCCTCTGCATGCTAATGGACCCACGGATAGACAAACCCCACACACGTAAACACAGCAGCCATGCCAAACCCCCTCCAGGTCTGCAGACTGGCATCAGTGAACCAGGGAAAGCCTGGCACATCTGCAGCGGGCGCAGACACCCAGAATCTTTCAAAGACTGATAACAATTATAACCCGCTGGCATCCATCTTTCCGTGGCTGCGCTGTCCAAAGGATATGCCAGCTGGCGTGTGCACAGACACACATGTGAACAAGAGTACACACATACTCATTGATGCTTAGATCAGATTGCAGGTCAGTACGAGCACTCAAGAGGGTAGATGCAATTTTATTTTGCTGTCTATGGGGCATCTGTTCAACTCCAAACAAGCAACTCAACAAGCTTCCAAAAATTACACCTGCGACCACTGGCTCTTGATTGCATCATAGTTTACAAATTACAGACAAACTATCTA
>NW_015506053.1:463648-465172 GCF_001515645.1 Sinocyclocheilus grahami | reverse complement strand
GAAAAGCAAGAGTATACATCTGATTTAAGATGTCATTCATTTCCGAAGCACGAACAACGCAGGGTGAGTTACATGCCAAAGTTTAATACTCACCCTTTGCCTTAATGACACCACAAAAAAGAAGTAAAAATATAAATAAAAGCAATCAATACTGTTCACACCATCAGCCTTCATATACAACTTAATACAGTAGCAAAACATCTCCTCATTAGTGTCTTAGTAAATGGCTTCCTTGTGGCATTTCCCAGAAAAAGAATCAATATCCAGTCTTGCAAAACCTCAAATGAAACCATCACTCCATCGTCCTGCTCTAATCTTCCTGTCCGAATACACAAGACAATAGTGAGACAAATTGTAAGGTAAAAAAGGATTAAATCTATTCTAGTGAAACATTTAAGTCAATGCTCTGGGGAGGCCGAGAGCCGGGGGGATGAAAAACAAGAGCACGAGTGTCTTATTGAGACAGATGTGAGTGAAAGAGTGAGGACATTCCCAAAGGCCTGTCTGTCTGTCACTAAAAGACGAGAGAACACCTGAGTAATGGGTTGAGAAGGACCAGTCCAAACATCCCTCTCCCGCCTCTCTGCAAAGACAACAACATTATTCACACAAACTAATACAATCATCGTCTGACAGCCTTGACCACTACTGAGACTGCCTCTGCATGCTAATGGACCCACGGATAGACAAACCCCACACACGTAAACACAGCAGCCATGCCAAACCCCCTCCAGGTCTGCAGACTGGCATCAGTGAACCAGGGAAAGCCTGGCACATCTGCAGCGGGCGCAGACACCCAGAATCTTTCAAAGACTGATAACAATTATAACCCGCTGGCATCCATCTTTCCGTGGCTGCGCTGTCCAAAGGATATGCCAGCTGGCGTGTGCACAGACACACATGTGAACAAGAGTACACACATACTCATTGATGCTTAGATCAGATTGCAGGTCAGTACGAGCACTCAAGAGGGTAGATGCAATTTTATTTTGCTGTCTATGGGGCATCTGTTCAACTCCAAACAAGCAACTCAACAAGCTTCCAAAAATTACACCTGCGACCACTGGCTCATGATTGCATCATAGTTTACAAATTACAGACAAACTATCTATCTATCTGTTTGAATATGTATTTAAAAAAATCTGTATATGTATTTTATATATGGGTATATAAAATATTGAAAAACAAAAAGACGGAAAGGGATTTTCAGCATCAAAACAAAGTTTAATTCAGCTTTAAAAAAAAATTCTCATACATTAGAATATGTTTTGTTTAATTTTATTTTTTCGGAGCATAAAATAATGACTATCATACATTTTTACAATGATTTACAAAAAACAACCACTAAAATGTCATCCAATGTAGTTATAGTTCATATAAAAAATACAAAAAATACATATTTTTAATCATTCAAACTATAATCATTTATTGTGATCACATTTTATTTTATATATTTCAATAAGTATGTCGTTTCATTTTTAAGTAAATATTCTGAAACATTAAAGAAGACACTTTACTTGCATT
>NW_015506053.1:439659-463638 GCF_001515645.1 Sinocyclocheilus grahami | reverse complement strand
GACAGGAAAAGGGGGAAGATCAAACCAACTGACACAGACCGACATTGTCATACTCTACACCACACCGACATAACTTCTAAATGTCTTACACATTCAATATGCTTTCTATATAAAATCACTTTTATAAATGTAATTTCATGTGGACACAAAAAATTCCTATTCAACCATTCATATACACTTTATACAGTATATATATATATATATATATGTTTTATATACGTGTATGTATGTGTGTGAGAGAGAGAGATTCATATTTTATGTATTCTGTTGTGTATTATGAATCATAGTATGCATTATATGATACACTTTTTAAATGTTCTATGTTAACACATTAACATGTGTTCTGTATATCTTTTGATGCTCATGCAACAATAAATAAAGCAGGATGGTCTTACCTCTAGAGCTGTGGCTCGCTTCTTCAAAAAATTTTCTATATTCCGTGCCGCTGTTTCCACAAGCTGTGCCGCATTATTTGTTTTCACAGTGAAATAATTCTGATTATCCATAAAGATCTGCCATAACGGAGAGAAAAAGGCACTCATTATAGGGACTCTGGTAATGAAGTAATGAGATGATGGTTTACCGGTAATGATTGTTTTGATAATTAAGCAGGCTTAACTCTCACTCATGATTCGTTGGGGTGAATAGACATTAAAATACACATGCATCAATATGTATAGGAGAGTAAAGTGTGAAGGCCACTGGACCTCTGACCTGTCTTAGATTATTCCCAGCGCTGGCTGTGTCTGCTAGAGAAACCAGCTCCTGCTGCAGCTGATCTACCCATTCTTTTATCCTGCAAACATAAACACTCACATTAAATATACAGTTGCAATCTAAATATATACCTAGAGGGGTCAGAAAATGTAATGGAAAAACAATACAAGTCTTTATGAAGTAACTAAACCACAGTCCTGAAGACAGCTACATATGTGAGTCACATTGAAACTGCAATTTGCAGTATGGAAGAGTTACAGCAAATGTGATCTCATGACAGTTGCTTTTAATATGCACGTTTTAAAAATAGCACGAAGCAGCTACAAGCATCTAAACAGTCAGTTAGCACACTGCAAGCAAGTACTCAAGATGAATAACCTGGTGAATGCACAAAAAACCTGTCCTTCAGAGCAAACACAAAACACTTCAAGCATAAACATGTGTATAGAGTTTCCATCAGAAATGGCTTTAGGGATCGTCTGCTGTGGTTTTATAAGTGCTGTGCTTACTTTGAAGTCTGTGTGGCCCTACCTGATTGTTTAAACTAAACAAATCGCTCATTTATTTGATCAAGATTCCAAGACGTGACACGAAAATTGATCAAGCAAGTCAAAGCAGATAAATGCTCAATAAACTTGGACAAATCAAAAACAGCAGATGACGGACAGGAAAACATGAGGGTTGTACAAACATAAAGAAGATGGCACCTACCTGAAAACAATCAGCGAACATACGCAAAATAAGAATATTTTGCAAGAAATTCAAAATAAAAGCATAAATGTACAAATTGAAAGGCATCTGCAAAATAGCATAAAACCTGCATTCCCTCAAACTGTTACTCTTTTATATCTGTAAGTATTTATATTTATATTTCAACCTACTATTCCTCTTGCCAACTGTTAATCTTGTAAACTGTAAATGGTTGTGGATCTGCTCTACATAAGACTAAATTCTGGGAAGTCACTGCTCCGCATGGTTATATAGCATCCAATTAATATGAATAATTAATACTACTGTACAACCACATTTTAATGGAAACTCTCTTTCTTTATGATATTCCATGATGTGCCTATATACACTGCAAGATGAAAAAGAGAGTGAATTCATGGACATCAGGATGAAGTCACATGTCTTTCATGGCCTCTGTGATCACAGATCTAAAATTACCCAAACCATGATGAGAAATTCAGGAGGTGTTTGTGAAGTCCATCAGAGAACTAGAAGTATCATCTCTTGAAGAAATGTATTTCTGATGCATTTAAACAAACTGTGATCCTATTTGAAACACTAGATCATTTTCATTTAAAGGGGTCATATGATGTTGCTAAAAAGAACATTATTTTGTGTATTTGGTGTAATGAAATGTGTTTATGCGGTTTAAGGTTAAAAAAACACATTATTTTCCACATACTGTACATTATTGTTTCTCCTCTGTGCCCCGCCTTTCTGAAACGCATCGATTTTTACAAAGCTCATCGGTCTGAAAAGCGAGGTGTGCTCTGATTGGCCAGCTATCCATTGCGTTGTGATTCGCCGAATACCTCAAGCGTGTGACGGAAATGTTACGCCTCTACCATATTGTGATGCCATGTCCTGGCCGGAGCGACGAGACAAATTTAAGGTTAAAAAAACACATTATTTTCCACATACTGTACATTATTGTTTCTCCTCTGTGCCCCGCCTTTCTGAAACGCATCGATTTTTACAAAGCTCATCGGTCTGAAAAGCGAGGTGTGCTCTGATTGGCCAGCTATCCATTGCGTTGTGATTCGCCGAATACCTCAAGCGTGTGACGGAAATGTTACGCCTCTACCATATTGTGATGCTGTGTCCCGGCCGGAGCGACGAGACAAAAACATTAAAACCCATTATAAACGAGGCATTTGTTGCATCCTGTGGGGACATAATTACAGATTATAATGACTTAGGGGCCATTCACATATAGCGTATTTTGCATGCTCAAGTTTGTTATTTCAAATGTAGACACGCGGCAGGTGTGCTCATAATGGAAGCGACCGACACGCACGCGGTGCGACGCGCTCATTTTTTCCAGGCGCATCCGCGCTGCATCCAGATAAAAACATTTCAACTTTTCAGAATGCCGCAAGCACACTGCGGGTCATGTGACAAGAACCAACCAATCAGCTTCATCCTTTCCCGTAACAACATTGAAAGTTCAGCCAAGATGAAGGAACAGCTGATCATAGCTGTACAGGCTAAACATTTTTAAATAAATTTAGTAGCAGAGCTACTGCAAGCGATTTTTAGTGCTGCAAATACATTTATCCTTTGCTGAAACTTCCACGTCTTCATGAAGTGCGCAGGTCATGGTTGCTTAGCAACGGCAGACGCCTCTGGAGCACAAGCGCCCGAACGCTTTGGGGAAAAAGCAGAACGCGGCGCGCCTAGCGTTTTCCACGCGTTTTTAGGCGAAACATGTGAACGGCCCCTTATACTGTCTTTTTACGCCTTGCGTTGCATCGCACTGAGTAAACATAAAACCATGTCTGTATTTGTGATCAGAGAAATTACAAACAACAAACGCTACTCTACACTGCTCAAAACTTGCGTTTGAATCGTCAGTGGCAAATTCTTTAAATATAAAAACCGTACTCACAGCCTTTGAGTCAGAACAGCCGGCATTGTAGTCTACTCTACCAGGATCAGGAAACAGTCTTCCATAAAATGCGCTGCACACATCTGAATATTTGGGTTGAACTGTTCTGGAACAGTGTTGTAAATACAATTTAATTACTGATTTCTAGTCGTGTCCTCTTTTGGAAGGCCAAACAAAGTAGTTTCGCTTTCACAATGAAACAGGCCTTGAGTGAGTGGAGGCCGGAGGCCTAAAATGAGCCGTGGCCTAGAGTGAGCAGAGGCGGGCAGGCTTGAGAGCGGCACAGCCGGCGGATTCGATGAAGGAGCAGAACGAGCCGTTTTAGGTAGGCGTGGTTGACTCAACTTTTTTAAAGAATATCTCTTTGGATTTGAGACTTTAGTCTTTGCAACTTTACAGATCTTCTTTATGCACCAAGAGCTTGTAACACTCCAAAGAGAAAGGAAAAATTGGAATTGCATCATATGATCCCTTTAATATTCATTTTATATTTTAGCGAAATATAAATATTAAAAAGTTTGTGGTGAGCTAGATTTATTTATTTATTTATTCATTTGCTTAATTTTATTTTTATTTTTTGAGGACATTTTAAAAGTTAATTTCCTTAAAATTAAAAGTTTCATTTCCTTAAAAAAAATTTAATTAAAAATAATCATCAAATAATCCTGACAAATAATGTGTCACTGTTTCCACAAAAATATTAAGCATTACAACTGTTTTCATCATTGATAATAATGAGAAATGTTTCCTGAGAACTAAATCAGCATATTAGAAGGATTTCTGAAGGATCAAGACTGGTGTAATGGATGCTGAAAAGTTTGCTTTCCCAACACAGAAATAGGAAGGGGAAAAATCCATTTGAAAAAAATATTAAAATAGAATTAGTTATTTTAAATTGTAATAATATTTCAAGTGCATCACTGTTTTTGCTGTATTTTTGACCAAATAACTGCAGCCTTAGTAAGACTTTTCAAAAACATTATGTAGTGTATATTAAATAATTTTCTTTAATAATCTTTACTTATTAAACATTCACGCTCACTCACTTATGCTGCACAGAATTATTCTGTAAAGCATTCTGCCCTCTCGTGTATTATTTTTGTGAGGGAACAAAAGACTGCTGTCTGCATAAAATAAGCTGACTAGCAAATGTTCAGTGGTTTTGTGGTACCAGAGGAGGCCAAGGTCTTACTCTCTTTCCCAGAAGCACAAAAGCACACATATCCACAGCAGCCGTCCAAGTTTAATTCGTGAACCCAAACTGTCAATACTAGTATAATAGAACCCTCTGGTGCTCTCTGTATTGGGGTCAGAACCGAAATTTGAAAAGGGAAGTGAAAAAAGATAGATTTGCTGCAAAGAATTCTGAATTTAATATAGGCTCCTCCATTCTTCTCCTCTAGCGCTCATTCTATTGTTCTGTCATGGACCTTTTTCCTCAGGGGCCGGAAACACAGAAGCACAGATGTAGGTTGCAATGAGACAATCTGTTGGTTGAGGTGCTTTCTAATGAGTAGAGGCTATGGACAGATATGGTTATAGCAGCACTTTTTTAAACTAAGTCTGCTAAGTCAAAATATCCTGTTTGCAAGAAGTTGCCTCCAGCAATGTAAAGTCCCACACACTCTTTAAAACACCCTGTAAATAAGCCATTAGGCTACAAGTCAGACCTCCTTCACTCACAGGGCTTTGGCTGGCTCACAGGAAGTTGCACACTACCTAGTAAACTTACAACCACACATGTTGCCAGGTTTTATGGTGGAAGAAATGCAAAGTTTCTCACAAACGCCATGCTTCACTAATGCACCCAAGTCTAAATGTATATAGGCTGGACACACCAAGCCGACTTCAAAGAACTAGCGGCGACGAAAGCTGACGGTGTTGTCGCCTCACGTCGGCAGCGTCAGACCAAAAGGCTGCGCTCGAACACACCGCACAGACTAGGTCTACAGCCGACGGCAAACTAACACGTGCGTTCTGCGCATGCGTGAGAGGAATTAACTGTCTAAATCAGCAGCTATCAATAGTAGGCCTAGCCTATATATTCGTCATTCAAAATGAGAAACCGAAACAAAGATATACGAGATAAACGCAGATATAGGCTACGCAACGTAAACAAAGCAGGACTTGCTTACCATTTTGAATATCAGTAACGTTGATAACTTTAATAATTTTAAGCGGCTCATGTTGTTATGAAAACATTCGCGTATTAGAATGATTGTGAAAGATCATGTAACATTTATACAGCCTTCTGTCTGTACCGCCTTCATTTAGGTGCTTATTTTCATCACTTTCGCTTTAATTCTCAGGCACTGACTCGTTCGCTAAACTGAACATCCAATCAGAGCTCTCACTTGCGCCGACGGTCCCGACGCTGATTCAACATGTTTGAATCGGGCAAACTGCCGCCGACGTGAGCCCGACGAGTGGAACACACCGATATTAAATTACATGATATTAAAAATATCTTAATGGATTTGTCTCTTACAAACAAACAGCAGCTTTCTGCTTCACAAGATATTAATTGATGGACTGGAGTGGTGTGGATTACTTGTGGATTATTGTGATGTTTTCATCAGCTGTTTGGACTCTCATTCTGACGGCACCCATTCACTGCAGAGGATCCATTGATGAGCAAGTGATATAATGCTACATTTCTCCAAATCTGTTCCAACAAGGACAGTTTTTATTTTTGGGTAACTATTCCTTTAACTTGAAGCCTGATACAAAATGCATAATAGAAGTATCTATAATTTCCAACTTGATGCTTTAGGTATTTTTATGCTTAATTATAATCTCAGTTCAAATATATTAGAGTGCTTGCATGTTTCTTGCTGTGCGTAAAATTGGTTGTTTATCTCTTTAAAGGTGTAGCCATGATGTTGCAGTTATTCGTGAGAACACACAGTGGTGCATTTTGAGGCATAATTAATGCAATAAGAATACTTTTATAATGTATTATACATACAGGCCTCAAGTGAAGTGTTATCTAATTGTTAATGTATCTTTCAAGGATCATCCAACAGCATTATCTTGAATTAAAAGATATGTCTATCTAGTACAGTAGGTTAGATAAATGTCTAGTCAAAGGAAACAGCCACAGTTCTTTATATGAATTCTGCTAAAAAGGTAATTTGTCTGTGATCATAATGAGTTTATTTTAGCGAATGTGTGCTTCCATTCACTTCCATTTCCAAGGTCCATTCAGAGATTTCCCTGCGCTCCTCTATAATAAGCTATTTAATCCCTTTACAGGCTGAGGATTAGCGCTCATCTGACAGGGTTACAGAACTGTGACTCTAAGCTTTTTTTCTTTTTAAATAACTTATGTCTAAACTTACACTATACAGTTGCTGCTAGGAACAATGAAAGATTCTAGACCAGCGAACCACACACCTATTTTTTAAGGGGGCACCAGTAGCAGTTAGTTAGGGCACATAAAACTAAGCTCTAATGCCACTAAACTTTTTTTTTTTTTAACGCTTTGACATATTCTGTTATCCTTTTTGTTTAGTTCTCAGGAAATATATTACCTAAAAAAAAAAATTAAAAAAAAAAAAAAAAATATATATATATATACTGTATCTTAAATGTAACATAAGTCTGTCAAATAATATTTGAAAGTTTGGGGTCAATAAGAAATTTTGAAATAAATCTCTTAAGCTATTATTTAATAAAAAAAGAACAGTAAAACAGTAATATTGTGAAATATTATGACAATTTAAAATAGCTGTTTTCTAGTTAATATTTCTTTTTATGTAATATATTTCTCTGATGCCAAATCTGAATTTTCAGAAGTCATTACTCAAGTATTTAGTGTCACATGATTCTTCAGAAATTATTCTAATATGCCGATATTTTGACCTGCTTGTCTGCCAAGCTTCTATAATAAATAAATACTACTAAAAATAAAAACAAATAAAATAAAAAAACTTTCCACAACTAATGAAATGAGGCTGAGTAAATAATAGAATTTTCCTTATTTGGCCGAACTATTCTTAAGATGGCATATGTATTTTGTAACATATGCATTTGTGTGCTTCTAAATATTCTGCTTATTACAGCATAACATATATCTTGTCCTCTCCACAGTTGAGCGGCGTCCCTGTGTCAGTAAGTGGACCAGTGTGGGACTGAAGGACAGGTGTCTCTGGCTGTCAGGAGGATCACCTGCGTCATATCTCTGTGGGAATTCTCCCTGAGTTCCCTCTCGAAAAAGCCAGAGAAATAAGCTATTTTAACTAGTGACACAGACCGTGTCCATAGTGTCATTGCGTCGCCTGCCAATGACATTATAACCCCTCAAATTTTCCGGTTTTATTTTGTTGAAAACATGGAAACATGGAGTAGCATTATAACGGAACTTTCAATACCCTCAAATGTATCTAGTATAAAACAGCGCTGTTTTACCCCACATACGCATGACCGGAAGAAGCAGATGCGGTCGACTGTAGCATAATAAAAGCTCTGCTGCTATCGAGCCGTGTATCGCGCTCGTCCTTCATTAGCAATCACTCCAGCGGCTTAAGTTCGCTTCCACGACTTTTAGCCCCACCCTGCTTCATACTACAGTGGCCTTAATAAGTCTTTAATACATTAGCTCATCAATGAACATGATTTCTGCCCGAGTCCCATCGGATTGCGTCGGCTGTGGGGATGAAGACGACAACTCCCATGATTCCACACTCAGTCACGGCATCATCAAACTACGCCTTTGTTTCTTTGTTTGTTTTGAATATGCGCCCTCTAGCGACGAAAACTAACATATTGTGCCTTTAACTGTTGTCCTCTCACATCAAAATCCACTGACATATTTGTTTAGTGCAGTTTTGGACTATTTTCACTTGTAAACGGTGCTTGATTTCTGCATTTCTCAACTGATTCAGATAAGATGACTACTTACTGGGGAAAGCAATATTATGGATAGAGGACTCACATTTTAGCCAGAAACAATAATTGCTTTTGACTTCACAAGATATTAATTGATGGATTGGAGTGGTGTGGATTACTTGTGGATTATTGTGATGTTTTCATCAGCTGTTTGGACTCTCATTCTGACGGCACCCATTCACTGCAGATGATCCGTGGGTGAGCAAGTGATGTAATGCTACATTTCTCCAAATCTTTTCTGATGAAGAAATAAACTCATCTACATATTGGATGGCCTGAGAGTGACTAAGTGTTAAGCAAATGTTCTTTTTTTTAGATGAACTGTTCCTTTAAGTTTTTCCCCTTACTTTTAATTCACACTGTACTATTCCGCTGTAACCTTTTCAAGAAAACCTTTTCAACAACTGAAACATGTAATTCTTTTTCATTATTTTAAAGCAATGCATTATTGACGTAAATTCTCAGAAATCTACAGGAAGAGCCCATTTCACAAAAGCACTTGTTGTGCAGAACAATTACACCCTGGTTTTTACGGCCATTACAAATGTATCAATCTACGTCAGTTCAGGCCACCCAAGAGGTTTCTTTTTCCTGAATGCATGTTCTAAAGCAGAACAAACAGGTGGTCAAATCAGGTCCAGCTTCTTTGCATTAATGCTCTTCACACCATGCAATATAACACAATGTGAGACCACAGTCACAATGTAAAAATACACAAATTCCGTCTATTACTGCATTCAGAAATGACTGTTTATAGATTTATAAAAGCATGTAAAAAGATGTGGCATGTTAAGACTGTATAGCATGGAAGAAACTGACAATTCCCTTGTTCTGCTGTCACAACCACCTGGTGAAACCATCACTTTTTAAGCAGCAGTGCAGACAATAAGGGAAATTCTTCTCAGATGCATATGTCCTGACAACAGGAATACATCAACATACTGAGCTGGAGAATGGGCCTTCTGTGTGAATTCACAATCGTTTACAGATCCACACCAGTTTTAAACGTACTTTTCTCACAAGATACGTGTCTCTGCTAGTCAGACTAATTTAAATATCAGGTAAATGCTCAACCATCTGTCAGGTCACAACTGTCTCTCACAAACACAATCATTTGTTTGCCATACATGGTAACAATGCACTTCTATTGAATATTATGCAATACATTAAATGAACCAATACTGAGCTTTTGTTCAAGTACCATTGGGGTTAAACGTACTTTTCTCACAAGATACGTGTCTCTGCTAGTCAGACTAATTTAAATATCAGGTTAACAAAAGACTTGCCAGCTCAAAACAGAAAAATGCTCAACCATCTGTCAGGTCACAACTGTCTCTCACAAACACAATCATTTGTTTGCCATACATGGTAACAATGCACTTCTATTGAATATTATGCAATACATTAAATGAACCAATACTGAGCTTTTGTTCAAGTACCATTGGGTCAAATATTCCGGAGATCTTTAGCAAGGTAAAATAATGACTGTTTTCAGTTAAATATCAAGTCCTGAATGATATTTGTAAAGTGAAACATCTTAAATCATGGGAAAAGATTACATAAGGTGAAAGTGAAATGGAAACCACATGAGCTAAAAGCTTTAACCTAACTTAACCTTTAAGATTAGTGTCAGTACAAAGTTAAACACATGCACACAATACGTTTACAAGATTAACAGATCATATCATTATTCACCAATTATCTAAAAGAGAGCGGCTAGCTGGAGAACCATTGCGAACAGAGTCAGTGATTAGATTTCAAGAACAGGAGGAGCAGTGGATGAATCATTCGTTTGAGCCAGTTCTTTTCAATCGGTTAAACCAGCTCACAAATTGCACTGATTCTTACTGATTCAGTCCCACAGGTTCTCAAGATCACTAGAGGAGAAGATCATAATCAGAAGACTTGGGATATAGCGTTAAATTCAAGTGAAACTGTACACAAGTAAATGCATAATTTGTGTATTGTGCATCCAGCACGATTTACACACTCACAAAAACTTACAATTACACTTACGCACGTCCGAACAGACGCACAGAGGCTGAATGAAAGAAAGACCAAATGCATTTTAATCAACAGTTGAAACGCTGTGACGCTCTTCTGCACAGACAATAACGTTAAAGTACTTACACGAGCGGACTGGGGAACTGCGAGGGGCACGAGATATGGACAGATGCGAAGAGGAACATCACCAGCGCGGAGATTCTGAACGGATTCATGATCAGATCCGTTGATCTCGAGCGCACCATCATCTGTCAGTCCACACCAGTTACTTTTCTCCCGAGATGTAACGTGTCGCTCTCCTGTCCTGCTGGATAATCTTATTAGTTCCCGTCATCAGGTTAGAGACAGACGGGATCGGATTGGTGATGAGTGTCCTGTTGGATAGCTCTATACGCACCGCTTCATTTTACAAAAGCGCGTGTGTGGCTCTTCTGAGTGATCCTGCGCGCGCTCTGATCAAACTACTGACCCCATATAGAGGGGAGGGAGAGATCAATAGCCCCGAATCAGCGTCATTCTGCCCCCACCCCTCTCTCTTGCCCTCTTATTGCAATAGCCTGCTATCTTTCATCGGATCTTCATGCAATGCAACCCTCTCCAGTCTCTCTCTCTCCTCCTCCTCCTCCTCCTCCTCCTCGTATGCTTCCTCAACACATACTAAGTAACACCCTCCTGAAATCAATTAGGAATGTGCACAAAAGTGCCGTGATACCCCCTGAAAGCCAAAAAAGCATTTGGCATTTACATTTTTACGCGAGAAAGTGTTTGGCAACTGCAAATATCTGTTCAAAATATTTATATTTCATAGTAATTTTACATAATACTTGTGGTTACACAAAGTAGGCTACATAAATACTTATATTAATTTATATTAGGCCTATTAACAAAATAACGCCATCTGCATGCAAACAACAACAACAACAAAAATCGATTAGCCTATTATTTGATAGAATATCTATTTTAATATAAATTATATAAATATTTATAAAAATCTGTACTACTACTACTACTACTATAAATAACTTATTAATATAATTATTATAACTATACTTTATTATTATTATTATTATTATGATTATGAAAATTAAAACAACGCCTTCTATATTCTACATGAAATATATTCTATGTATACATATTTTAATATTTATATAAATGATACACATTTTATTTAATAAAAATCATCATCATCCTCAATATTATGAAAATTAAAACGCCATCTATATCCTATACGTAAAATATTTCTAATATTTATACATATTATAATATTAATATAAAATGATTTGTTATATTGTAATAACAACATTAATTATTATTATTAGTGTTGTTATTATAAAATAACTAAAAACCAACGTAATTGCAAAGACAGTGAGCTATTTAATCAATGATTTCCTTAAACACACTGCATCATTATGCATTGTTTGCATCTGATCAATATCGAAGTCGCTCAGAAGCTTGTTTTTCAAATACATTCGTTCATTATTCTTTTAGGGCGTCACTGAATGATGCATCTCCTTCATAAATACTTGCGTTCATATATCTTGCATGCACAGCATCCTCTTTTTTAATATGTAATGCAATGCTATAAATCGCAGCCGAGTTATATAGCTATAATGTTCGTTTAAATGAGATACTCTTTTTACCCTCTTCCTAATGAAATAAAGTTAATAAGCCAGCGAGCAGGGATGGGAGGCAGGTCGGGTCAGAAAGCGGCGAGTTACCCAGGGATTTCGGCTTTCATCCGTTGCCTAGCAACCGCGCTCTCCGCGCAACGGCGAGTGTCAAAGCGAGGCGCGTGCAACAGGGCGCAAGACTGCGAGAGAGCGCGAGCTCTATAATAGGAGAGAGGCCTTGTGCTTTTGTTGCCTGGTCTGTATCCAGGTCCATTAGCGACCATCCATCCCACATCGAACCGCGAATCCAATAGGGCCTAGAGGAGGATTTGTACTGATGTACCACCGCAGAGAAGAGATACAGCGTGACCCTGTGGTCGCTTCAAGTAGAGAGAGTATAGCCAACTACATAACAAACCAGGATAAAAGCAGTGGGCCTGCACTCAGCTAAATGAAAAGATGCCGTCCGTCATCAAAAACACACTTTCTCATTAAAATTCCCAATAGGTCTTAAATAGACAGCACTGTTGTGACCTCTTTCCTCTTATGCATGGCCCAGCCGATGATTAAAGGATGCTGGGAAGCGGAGTGCATGTGCACTTTGCTTGCAACCAGTTTAATGTGTTCACCCAACTCTCTTCAGACAGGTCTGTGTTTATGGGGTCGGGCCTGCACACAAGAGGCTCTGGCAGTGAAGTGTATTAGACGTCGATGTGCATTAAAAGCATTTCCGAGGATCTTCCAGGTGCATTTGTGGATGAAACTCTTTATGCCGGCTCAGTGTTGGTGTGTTTGTGAGCACCCCTGTGGCTTGACCGTGGGTTGTTCAGTAAAAGTGAATAACCAAGCTTGTTAAATGTTGACAGGAGATTCTCTACAGTGGGTAGAGAAAAGAATCACCCCCCTTTAAAATAATCACATGTTGCTGCTTTGCAGCCTGAAATGAAGACAGACACCGTTTTTGTTTTATCCAGCTGTATTTACTCAGTGCATCTTATAACATCAAACAAGTGAAAGATAAAACACCAACATGTCTGAAAAAAAACTAAACTAAATCATCAATCATTGAGTAGGAAAAAGGATCACCCCTTGTGTCAGTATTTTGTTGAACCACCTTTTGCTTTAATTAGAGCCTTTAGTCTGTTGGGATTTGTCTCTACTAACTTTGCACATCTAGACTTTGCAATATTTGCCCACTCTTCTTTGCAGAACTGCTCAAGTTCAGTTCAATTTGAGGATGACCGTTTATGGACTGCAGTCTTCAAGTCATTCCACAGATTTTTAATGGGGTTTAAGTCTAGGCTCTGACTGGGCCATGCAAGGACATTCACCTTTTTCTCCTTTTTTTTTGCTGTGTGCTTTGGGTCATTGTCATGTTGGAAGGTAAACCTTCTTCCCATTGACAACTTTCTCGCAGAGGGCAGCAGATTTTCCTCAAGAATTTGACGGTATTTTGCCCCATCCATTTTTCCTTCTATCCTGACAAGTGCTCCAGTCTCTGCTGCAGAGAAACTCCCCTATAACAGTATATCACCACCTCCATGCTTTTCTGTAGGAATGCTGTTATTTGGATGGTGAGCTGTATTGGATTTCCGCCAGACATATCGTTTGGTGTTGAGGCCAAATTATTCAGTTTTAGTCTCATCTGCCTCAGAATCTTCAAGGTGTGTTTTGGCAAAGCTCAGTCGTGACTGCATGAGGCCTTTCTTGAGGAGTGGCTTTTTTCTTGCAACCCTCCCATATAAGCCACATTTGTGGAGAATTTGTGATATTGTTGTCACATGCACACAATGACCACTCTTTGTCATAAATTCCTGCAACTGCTTCAGAGTTACTGTAGGCCTCCTGTGAGCCTCTCTGAGCAGTTTCCTCCTGGCTCTTTCATCCAGTTTGGAGCGACGTCCTGATCCAGGGAGGGTCTGTGTATTGTAGGCATTGATAAAGCCTTCTAGGCATTGATAAAGCCTTTTTTTTTGTATCCATCTCCTGACTTGTGACTGTCCACAACTTTATCTCGGAGATCTTTTGACAGTGCCTTGTCACCCACCCATAGTTGACTGTTTGCTTCAGTTGCACTACCAAGGACTGAAATGCTCCAGGAAAGCTCTTTTCATGCTGAGCTGATCAAATTGAGCACGGCTGATCACAGTTGAAAGTCAAATGACATTTTGTGCCATTGAGAAGGTGATTAGCTACAACTGATTGAGTTTATAAGCCAATTTTAGGAGGGGGTGATCCTTTTTCCAACTCAGTGATTCACTTTTTAATGAATACGATTAATACGATTAAAATAAATATATTATGGATTTAATAGACTTAAATATAAAATTATTTTGATTTAAATTCACAATGAGAATAATAATAAAATAATACAAATAAAAATATTTGATTACAATAAAAGTACAATTTGAGAATTAAAATTGATTCAAATAAATAAAAATATATTTAAAGAAATAATTAAATTGATAAAAAATTTTTTATTTAATTTAAATGAAATGAACAGTAGGCTACAGTACACTGTAAAATATATTTTTAATATTTGTGAATTTACTAGCAATTTCTGAGTAAAAATGGTTTCTAGATCAGTTTTTTTCTTCAGTGTAGCCTACTGTAGTGCATAGCAAAGCAAAATTATGTAACACAAAAGAAACTAAATAGTTTACAAATAGCCTAATATCTTACACATTTATATTATTATATTTTTTTTCACAGTATAAATTGGGTCTTTACATGAAAACATATAATTGCCTTTTAAATTACAGGATGGGGGACCTTCACATGAGAATGTTCATATTTAGTGGTCCGCGGCATGAAGTTATATTTTGTGCATTTATGTTTTTATAACAGCCTGGTTTCGGTAACTTGAACTACTCGTTGATTAGGCCTGAAACAAACACAGCATTGCCTCTTGGGAGAGTTTTGAGGAAGCTAATTAACTTCAGATATTAGACGTTTGTCAAAGTAGTCCTGCTTTCGGCTATCGAGCTAAAAATCGTGAGTGGCGTTCGCCTGATTTTCAGGTAAAGCGTTCTCATTTGCACAGTATTAATGAGTAATGCCGGCTGATTAGACGAATCGAAAACTAGAATTTATCACGGTCTGCTGAACTGAGGACGATGAGTATCACACACTCGCTAGCACATCCTACTATCCAAGCTACATCGCCCCCCTGGGTCCTCCTACCCCGCACCCGCGTCTCCATGGCAACATGCCCTGCCTCACGTTACCCAGAGAGAGAATGGATGCTCTTGTTTCGAGTCTATGGTTCTTGTTGCTCCTGCTTTGAAACAAACCTGAGGCTACACTGGTGAGTGGTAGTTTCTTTGTGTGGTGGCAGGACTTATCGTTCTGGTAACACTGCCTTGTTTTCTTTAATTAATTTAGCCCCCCTGACAGAGAGGATAATGAGGCACGTATGAGTCAGACTCCCTCTTTCTCCCTCAATTCCTCTTTTACTTAGAAAATATGTGCATGTGTGTTGCAATTCAAACATTGATCATTTAGAGCAGGGGTGTCCAAACTCGGTCCTGGAGGGCCGGTGTCCTGCAGAGTTTAGCTCCAACTTGCCTTAACACACCTGCCTTCAAGTTCCGCTTCAGGAACTCGAGCTGCATCGGAGGACGCAGCGTCTCGTTCCCTCGAGGAACCATGGTTACATACGTAACCTGAGACGTTCCTCTTCAGGAACTCGAGCTGCTTTGGAGGACGCTTCAGGAAGCGTCCTCCGACGCAGCGTCTCGTTCCCTCGAGGAACCATGGTTACATACGTAACCTGAGACGTTTCTAGTATGCCTAGTAAGAGCTTGATTAGCTGGAGTTTGGGCACCCCTGATTTAGAGGGTCAGTCCAATCCATGTATTTCAAAACACTGATTATTTCGTTTCATAAACCGAAACAACAAACAGAATCGAACAGCTGAGATAATCAAGTTGTTGAACTTCTTTTGAATACTCATGTATATGGCTAGTCTCTGAGGTTCTTCCTGTGTAATTAGAATCAGAATGAGCTTTATTGCCAGGTATGTTTACACATACGAGGAATTTGTTTTCGTGACAGAAGCTTCCACAGTGTAACAGAATGTAACTGAACAGTAATTATTAGAATACTTAGATCTCCCTCTGCTGGCCAAACACCATAAATACAAGACAGTGGATCAGCAAAACTGTAATTTATTCCTGTGATGGCAAATCTTAATTTTCAGCAGCCATTGCTCCAGTCTTTAGTGTCACATGATTCTTCAGAAATCATTCTATGCCGATTCGGTGCATTTTTTTCTGGATTCTTTGATAAATAGAATATAGAATATAAGTTAAAAAATATTTAATATATATATTTTTTTAATGATTTTCTTTCAGAAAAAAACCTTACTGACCAGGTTTTTTTATGGGTTCAGACATTACACTAACAATAACTTGGGCTATATATGCAAAATTCAAATGAAAATATCAGTGCAAAAGAAAAAAAAACATCTGAAAAAAAAATTCAGTAGACAAAAACTCCATTAAAACAGTTGTGAGTTGAAAATTTAGTGATCTAGAACCTTTATATAGTGAGTGCCATTGTAAAGACTCTAAGTTGATCCCTCACAGTCTCGTTTACACCCGCATTAGATTCAATATGGCATCTAACCTGACTATGGTCCGTGGCCCTAAAATAGGGCTGATACAGCACTCTGCAACATATCAGTTAATTCAACAACCAACCATCGAATAAGATTGGAAAATATAACATTTCACACGTAACAGTTGACAAGATACCAGAATCAAAACGAACAAAATGCATGTTCACATTTGAAATAGAATCTATTATTTATTATTTAGACGCAGGGAGAAAGTTTTTATTTCTTAGTTTTCTTTTTGTTTTTTTCTCTACTGCACAATTTGCATAATTTCATGACATCCTGTGGACAACCACAAAACCATAACATTAGATTTTTTTCTACTTTTTTTTACACGAAGTGAAAAACAAGACTCATTTTACAAGCATTTTTACAGTCTGCATACAACTTCAGATGATGTGTGCAATTTTTTTTCTTTTTAAACTGAATCCGGAGGCAAAATATATCAACAAACATCTAACAAAACATGCAACATCTATGTAAAAACATAGAAACTCTTTGACAACCATTCAATTTGACAGGAAATCTTTTTTCCTTTTTTTTTTAACACTTTGGTTTTCATTCTGAGAGATGTTGTTGATTTTGTCAAACAGGTTGGAATGGATTGATCGAACACATGATTTTAAACTGATCCAGATATTACTTTCTTACACATTTAGACAAATACAATATGTACAGACAGAGTTTGACCTTGATCACAATCACATGCTCAACGTCAGGCCAAATAAATATTCAGACCTCTTCTCGTAGAAAATATCCTATGTATTTACAAAATCAAAAAAATAACCAAATCACATTCACACAGTTTACAGCAACTGAATTCATCAAACGCATCGTGATTTTAAAAGGCATGGGGTTATATTAGAATAAAAGTTTATATTTAGTAGTTTAACATGAAAACAATGTGCTTGTTTAAAGGGAACAACTAAAAAAAAAAAAAAAATCACACTTTGGAAGGTGTGATGATCTAAATAAAACTGATGACACTTGTTACCAGTTTTAATTGGCCATCATAATTATGCACAACATAAAATATGCATTTTTACATTTCAAATCTGCACAGATAATTTTTTTTCCTTTCCAAAAAAAAAAAAATAATAATAAAAATTTTCTGGTCAGCTTATTTTGGACTTATTTTGTCATTATTTACCATAAAATGTTGAAACCTATGAAAACAATCATGTAAAGTGCATATGATTAAAATGTACTGTGCCATAAAGATGACGTAAAAAATAAATAAATAAAATAAACACTATACAATATTCATATAATGATTTTCTTTTCCTTAACAGATATACATATATTCATACACTCGCTTTGATGTCGCATGTTAAGATTTATGCATTCAAAGAACATAATCCATGTTGCATAGATTTACCCAAACAGAACCAGTGGATTTGGTTAAAACATCAGGTTGGCACACGATAGTTCATCTTACTATGACAGTAACTTTATATTCAGGTACATCTGTGCACCACTTGTGCAAGATGCAGATTAAATCATATGGAAACGTTAGTGTACGTTTTATCATAACAGTCTGTTTCCATGTGTGAAATATGTCCACTGATATTGATAATGGAAACACTGACTGCTAAGTTAGAAAATTACTGTCTGGTGTTGAGATCCTAGACAGACAAAACACATGTGCCTTTATCCATCGATGGCACATACTAGTGTCGTTACACACTGATATGGTGCAGGTTAAAGAGGCAGTGATCATAATGAAAAAGAACTAAACTGACATGAACAGATGAACTTTACAGCAGAAAAACAATATTAAAAGTGCACCACCATAGACGCAGGACAGACACCTTGCACCATTAAAGTAAACAACAAACGTTACATCAGGATTTCAATCAAGCCAATTGAGCCAGAACCCTTATATAAACGCCAAGGAGGACTCAAATGTACATTAAGTATTATCATTATTATTATTAATCTTTTTTTGTCATTGCATATTTGGATTCCACATACAACTTGGTCACAAAACAGACTACTGATGACAACATCTGACCACTAACATGACATTTACTTCAAGATGCTGTTCATAAAACAAACACACATCGTGGAC
This sequence comes from Sinocyclocheilus grahami, assembly GCF_001515645.1. Classification (NCBI taxonomy): domain Eukaryota; kingdom Metazoa; phylum Chordata; class Actinopteri; order Cypriniformes; family Cyprinidae; genus Sinocyclocheilus; species Sinocyclocheilus grahami. Next base: position 445,111 of record NW_015506053.1, on the reverse strand, counting down.
ACGTACAATCATACTTCTGGATGATCGTAACCTCAGAGAGCCAAACTTGAGGGATTGAGACGCTAAAAAACAAAGCACACCTTCATTTAGCGTCCAGCAAACAGCCATTCTTGAAATGATCAAGAGGAATGTGTGATACCCAGATCATCTCGACTTCATTGACGGATCCATGTCCAATAGCTGACGTCAGTCACAACCTGAAGTTTCAACGTTCCCTAAACATTGAAGACGATACTCAAGACATTATAAACAGAGGAATCTTGAACTGTGCGATTGGATGTTGCATTCAATAAGGGGAATCCATTATATTTACGATTGTCTTTCTTCCTTACAGTATAACCTCCATAGAGTGCATAACATAGTCTGATATGGTCATTATATATCACATGATTGTGTCAACTATATGCTACATCTATCTTCTTGCAAACAATGTTTTTTGCATGAAATATATATGATTTCGGATGTGTGATAAACGCTGAAATGACACTGAAATGTAATAGTTGGTAGTAACAATTGGCCCATGCCTAAGATATTTTAGATGTAGAATGCAGTTGCAGAAATGACTCCCGCAATAGCTGACAACAGCAGTGCTCTGGGAGTGGAAATACATGTATCTATCCTGGTGAATGGACTCAAAACACTTCGTCACAGTATTTAATGCAACCTCAATTTTCTCTTTCCATGATCTATCAGTCATTCCAGACTCACAAACCCACCTTTTCCTGTTTTATTTCTCTTTTTTGGAGGGCACCGATGGGAGATGGACGGCTTGTGATTATGGCTGTGTTTGACTGGTTGTGGCCACTAGCTTGTGCCAGCTGACGGCCCGCTTACGCATGTCCACTTTGTCCAGCCAGATGTAGGCCTCGCCAATCAGGGTCTTCTTCACAAACTTCCCTCCATTTGACACCAGGAACAGCTGTGAAAAGGAAGGGGATAAAAGACGAGAGACAGGTTAAACAAAGAGTGAGAGGAAGTAAATTAAATAGTATAATACATACACTATCATTTAAAAGTTTTGGGTCAGTAAGATTATTTATATTCATATATATTACAAATCATTTTCATGTAGTGACAGTAAAGATTTTTTACATTGCTACAAAAAAGATTTATATTTCAAATAAATGCTTTCTATTAGTCAAAGAATCTTGAAAAGAATGTATCATGGTTTTCACAAAAACATTAATCAGCATGACTGTTTTCAACATTGATAATAAGAATTTTATTTTTTTCCCCAAATCAGCATATTAGAAGATTTCTGAAGAATCATGTAACACTGAAGACTGAAGTAATGGGTGCTGAATATATATATAGCTTTGCCATCACAGGAATAAAATACATTTAATTATATATAAATATTTGAAAAAGTAAATAAATATATTAAAGAAATACATTCAAAAATTCTGTATTAAAAAGGAAAAAAGCTATTTTAAATTGTAATAATATTTCACAATATTCATGTTTTTACTGTATTTTTTTTTTATATATTTAGGTCCTAGGCCATTGAGTGATTTATAAACGAGTAAAAGTACTTTAAAATATAGTCTTATGACCTCTATAGTCTTCAGTACTCTATCAGCATCTTTCTCAGTGGACATTTCACTTATCTTGACTACAATATTTGTATATCAGTGTCATTTCTGAGGATGTGTTTGAGGAATGTTTCATTACCAGGTAGGTGGTCTGGAGATTTGAACTTGTAGGTGATGTTTCTGCACTGCAGGACCTCAAGAACCAGCTGCTCTCCTTCAGTCTTCATTTCCTTCTTTAGAGCAACCTTGATCTCATGATCTATCAGTCATTCCAGACTCACAAACCCACCTTTTCCTGTTTTATTTCTCTTTTTTGGAGGGCACCGATGGGAGATGGACGGCTTGTGATTATGGCTGTGTTTGACTGGTTGTGGCCACTAGCTTGTGCCAGCTGACGGCCCGCTTACGCATGTCCACTTTGTCCAGCCAGATGTAGGCCTCGCCAATCAGGGTCTTCTTCACAAACTTCCCTCCATTTGACACCAGGAACAGCTGTGAAGAGGAAGGGGATAAAAGACGAGAGACAGGTTAAACAAAGAGTGAGAGGAAGTAAATTAAATAGTATAATACATATGCTATCATTTAAAAGTTTTGGGTCAGTAAGATTATTTATATTCATATATATTACAAATAATTTTCATGTAGTGACAGTAAAGATTTTTACATTGCTACAAAAAAGATTTATATTTCAAATAAATGCTTTCTATTAGTCAAAGAATCTTGAAAATAATGTATCATGGTTTTCACAAAAACATTAATCAGCATGACTGCTTTCAACATTGATAATAAGAATTTCATTTTTTTCCCCAAATCAGCATATTAGAAGATTTCTGAAGAATCATGTAACACTGAAGACTGAAGTAATGGCTGCTGAATATATAGCTTTGCCATCACAGGAATAAAATACATTTAATTATATATAAATATTTGAAAAAGTAAATAAATATATTAAATAAATACATTCAAAAATTCTGTATTAAAAAGGAAAAAAGTTATTTTAAATTGTAATAATATTTCACAATATTCATGTTTTTACTGTATTTTATTATTTTTTTAAATCAAATAAATGCAGCTTTAATGTGCAGAAAAGACTTCTTATTTGCTACTGGGTATACAATTATATTGTTCAGCCATATTGCTGTCATTTTGAATTTGCCACAGTTTATAGTCTCTCTCACCTGAATAGAGTGGCCAACAGGATTCAGGTTCAAACGAAATGTCTCATTGAATAGACAGACAGACAGACAGACAGACAGATAGACAGACAGATAGACAGACAGACAGACAGACAGACAGACAGACAGACAGATAGATATATAGATAGATAGATAGATAGATAGATAGATAGACAGACAGATTCAATATTTTAAAATGTATTATAACATCATATATTTCATATATTTGTTGTCTCTAATCAATTTCTGAATATGATTTTTTTCTCTTTTTGGAAGGCTGGAATGTTACTCTATGTTGTCATTTGTTCAATAAAAGCTTATATAAGTGGTGACCTCTAGTGGGCACGCGTGAAATTACAATTTTGCACTGAGCGGAATAGAAAAGCAGTGAACCTTCATTAAACTGTTAATACAAAATATACTGTATATTTATATGATATAAAACATGGAGCTGTACTGTATACTAAAATAGACTACGGAACAAGACATCGGTGGTAACTAAATACAAAACAATGTTTTGTGTAATGTTCATTATGTTGCACAAAGATACACAAAAATGTTCAGTAATGCACTTTTGACACGTTGCCATGCTCGTGACACACTTTGAGTCCATGTTTTGTTGTGCCGACGTCTGTCTCCTTTGACAGCAACAAAAACACACCCTCTGCTGTGATGAATTATTCAGCAGTGCATGTCAGTGACAGTGGCACGTCTAGAACAGAACAGAAGGGGATGACTGTTGTTTTCCTCTGTCTAACAGGTTCTTAGTCTCCTCAACAGCTTTCAGACAAGTGCTAATTCAACCTCAGGGCTGAACCTGACCTGCATAACATGGTTTAAAACTCTATTATGACTCACAGTTTGCCAATTTTATTTAGTTCTCATGAGGTTCACTGCTATGAGCACGGGAACGACTAAAAGTAGACTGTGTGTGAACTGCAACCTCAATTGAAACTGGAATATAAAAGAGATTGTTACCTTCTGAATCAGCCAGGTTCAAAGATTCAAGTCCTCTGCCTTTATCTGTTCCATTTGGAATGTTTTTCCTGATGGAGAATCAGATAAAAAGGTGTGAGAACTACAACTTTTTTACTATTTGGATATACAAGATTAGATGTGAACTATTTGGGTTTTTTAATGCAGATATATATATATATATATATATATATATATATACATACAGTGCCTTGCGAAAGTATTCATACCATTTTTTTCATGTTTTGTAATGTTGCTGCCTTATGTTAAACTGCTTTAAATTACTTTTTTTCCACATCAGTCTACACTCCATACACCATACTGACAAAGCAAAAACAGAATTGTCACAACTTCGTAAATGTATTAAATATAAAAAAACTGAAATAAGTATAATGCATAAATATTCATTAACTAAATATTTAGCTGAAGCACCTTTACAGCCTCAAGTATTTTTTGTTTGATGCGACAAGCTTTTCTCATCATCATTTGGCAATTATCTGCCATTCTTCACCTCGCCTCTCCACCTCTCAAGCTCTGTCAGGTTGGATGGGGGCAGATGCACATTTTCAGGTTTCTCCAGAAATATTTGGCTAGGTTCAATCCCAGGCTGTGTTGGGCCACTCAGGGACATTCACAGAGTTGTCTATAAGCCACTCTTGCTGTGTGCATAGGGCCATTGTCCTGTTGGAAGGTGAATCTTCTGCCCGGTATGAGGTTCTGAATGCTCTGGACTGGGTTTTCATTAAGGCTATCTCAATATTTTGGTGCATTGAGCTTTTCTTCTACTCTGACGAGTCCCTCAGTCCCTGCCACTGAAAAACAGCCCCTCAGCATGAGGCTGCTACCAGCACACTTTACTTTTGGGATGGTACTCTGCAGATGATGAGCAGTGCCTGGTTTCCTTCAAACATGATGTTTGGAATTGAGGTTCATCAGACCAGATAATACCGTTTCTCACAGTCTGAGGGTCCTTTAGGTCCTTTTTTCAAATTCCAAGTGTGTTTTCACGTGTCTTCACTGAGGAGAGGATTGAGTTTGGCCACACCGCCATAAAGCACAGATCGGTGGAGTGTTGCAATGATGTTTGTCCTTCTGTAGGTTTCTCCCGTCTCCACATATGATCCTGGCACTCAACTAGAGTGACCATCATCTTCTGCTCCTGAGCTAAATTTCAACTGTCTCAGATATGCAATGGAATCATTTAAGTTTTTTATTTTTAATAAATTTGCAAAGATGTTAAAAAACTGATTTTTGCTTTATCATTATGGTGCATGGAGTGTAGATTGATGTGGGAAAAAGTCATTTAAAGCAGTTTAACATAAAGACAGCAACATAACAAAATGTGAAAAAAAAGAATACTTTTGCAAGGCACTGTATGTATAAGTGCTGGGCAACGATTGATCGCGATTAATCGCATCCAAAATAAAAGTTTTTGTTTACATAGTATATGTGTGTGTACTGTGTATTTTTATTATGTATATATAAATACACACACATGCATGCATATTATTTAAGAAAAATATAATATGTTTATATATTAAATATATTTATATATAATATAAATTATGTGAATATAAATATATACATGTACATATTTTCAAAATATATACTGTATGTGTGTATAAATATACACAGTACACACACACATATATTATGTAAACAAAAACTTTTATTTTGGATGCTGTTAATCGCGATTAATTGTTGCCCAGCAGTAATATACATATATATATATATATATATATATATATATATATATATATATATATATAT
>NW_015506053.1:428022-439606 GCF_001515645.1 Sinocyclocheilus grahami | reverse complement strand
GGAGAAATATATATATATATATATATATATATATATATATATATATATATATATAAACAAAATACAAAAATATTTAACATAAAACTGATAATAATAAGAAATATTTTAAGCACCAAATCAGCATATTAGAATAATTTCAAATTTTCTTTGAAATTTTTAACTAGAATAGAAAATACAAAACAGTTATTTTAAACTGCAATACAGTATTTCACAATATTACTATTTGTATTATTATTATTATTTTTGCATTTTATGCATTAACCTTTAACAGTAACATTATTGACCACATTTTTTAAAAAGATAGTATATTATTTAATTTAATATAAATAGAATGATAATTATAAATAAAATATGTAATTACTTAATTATTTAAAATAGAGCATTTTTACTAGTGGTCTCAATCATTTTGGACCCTACTGTTTCGTTTAAATTAAAAGCAAAAGAGATATACTCAAGATGTAAAAAAAAATAAAAATTATTCAAAGAAGACTGAAAACAAACAAACAAAAACTGTGCACTATACATTAACAAAACTGTTTAGACTAGTAGAGTTTAGAACTGCCATATGGAAGCACTAACACTCAAATAGCCAAATATCATCCAACATATCAGTCCACTGGATACACTGAAATCCATCTAATACAGATGAATTACAATTACAGGAGGGAACAGACATACTTACAGCTGAGGGACCTGAAATATGGCACTGTCCACAGTGTTAGTGCCCAAACTATCTTCACTGTCCAGTGTGTATGCATCCCCATCAATTATTTTGTGGTTTGTTTTATCTATATAAATACACATACACAAACAGACAATTAGACATGAGCCATATTAAGCAAGGGTCTCGTTATTTACACTACTAACTTAAAAACAATTTATGCAAAAAGAATGGAAATGCACTTTGCACAGAAAGTTACATATGGACAGAAAAGATAACAGAACTAAAAAAAGAGACCACAGTGAAATGAAAGGCAATGCACTCTTTTTAAAATAACATTAAACATCGGTTTAAAAACATAACAGACTTTCATGCAAAGTTAATGGCTGCCTTGATTTTAGATTTAAACATTTTTGTGTTTTGCTTCTATGAAGCGTGGTTTGTGCTGATTTTTTCTTAAATTTAGAGAGAGGGAGGAGTCACATGTCTCTCACCTCCTCTAGCAGAGATCCCTCCATGTTGGTCATCTGACTCGATACTTTGCTCTCATTGGCTGGAAGATGTTGTGTGATCAGTATGGGGCCAGTTCTGCCTTTAGATGGGGCTGTCTCTACACAGACTCATCCAGAGATTGCATAGCCGCTCTCACATGAAACCAGCTCATGATTTTTACACATCACAGTCATGCGGACATAGATATGGCTTTGAATTGGGGATAAGGGCCTGGGAATTTACTTGCAAAGGGGCAATGAGGTAACAGAGGGGTTCATCATGCTCTGGATGTCAGTGTGAAGTGTTTTCCATATACACTCAGGTGTACCTTAAATTTAGCCCCCCCATGTCGGCAGGAAAAGTTTGTGCTCTACTTTGAGGGATTTTTTTATGCAACAAATGCCTCCTCTGCTACTACACAACTTGCTGTATTACAAAGAAACACTAAGCCTGAATGTCTGGCATGAAATTTTATCTGGGAAATACAATCTTTAAATGCTGACCCAAGTTTTACGACAGCTGAAGGCAGGTTTGTGATATTCGATTTACGGATGTGAGTTTAACAGACATTGGTTGTTTAAAATATTTAGGGTTTTACGGGCTTTATTAAAAATTAAGATCTTTATAATGAGATAATTTCTATTTTGCCACTCAGTATGCAGATATCACTATAAATGCTAGGAAGTTTAAAAAGTGCTTTAGGACAATCTAATTTTTCACTTTTCTTAAAGAAATAGTTCACTCAAAACATTCTAAAATTAAGCCATCCAAGATGTAGACGAGTTTGTTTTTTCATCGGAACAGATTTGGATCAATTTAGCATTACATTACTTGCTCATCAATGTTTCTTCAGCAGTGAATGGGTGCCGTCAGAATGAGAGTCCAAACACCTGGTAAAAACATCACGGTAATCCACACGACTCCAGCCCATCAATTAATTTGTGAAGCAAAAAGCTGCGTGCTTGGATTATCATTCTGATGGCACCCATTCACTGCAGAGGATCCATTGGTACACAAGTGATGTAATTTCTCCAAATCTGTTCTGATAAGGTAACAGACAAACAAAGGTGAGTAAATTTCCCCAAAACATTTTTGTTTTTGTGTGAACTATTGCTTTAATAGTCAATAAGATACTTTCTATTTTGTGGATTATTAAGTTAAATGTTTTCATTTTGTGATTTTAAGTGAAGGCTTCAATTTATTAACAAAATGATGAAAACAAAACCAAAAACAAAACTATGTGTCAGAAAGGTGAGGACGAGAGGGAATGGAAAAGAAATAGCAGAAGAGTGCGAGAACGAGAGGACTGACTGAAAGGAAGAAAGAAAGACAGAGAACAGATAGGCTGTGAGCTCATGTGAAGTAGTAAGTGTTACTTGGCTGGAGTCGGGCCTGTTGCACCGCAGCCTCAGCTGCAGCGATGGCGTTCCCGGCTTCTTCCAGGTGGGCCTGGGTGACGCTGCCTTTGCTCTGGCTGCGTGAGGGGCCGTGGGAGCGCAAGTGACCCTCAGAGGAAGATTTGGAGCTGCCAGGACTACTGTGGGACTTTTCTATTGTAGGGACCTGTGTATCTGTGAACATACAGTACATGCCCTCCATTAATCCAGCAATAATCCCAAATATTAAACCGTCCATCTCCTGTTCATTATACAAGTCAGTGAGTTTGTTTTTGTTTTTGAAAGAAATTAATACTTGTATTCAGCAAGGATGCATTACATTCAAAAGTGACAATAAAGATATAATATTACAAAAGATTTATATTTAAAATAATCAAAGTTCTTTTGAACTTTCTATTTGTCAAAGAATCCTGAGGGAAAAAAAAAACATATCATGGTTTCCACAAAGATATTAAGCAGCACAACTGGTTTCAGCATTGATAAAGTCAGAAATGTTTCTTGAGCAGCAAATCAACATGTTCAAATTATTTCTGATGGATCATGTGACACTGAAGACTGGCATAATGATGCTGAAAATTCAGCTTTGGCATAACAGGAATAAATTACTTTTCAAATTATTTTAATATAATTTAAAATTCTATTAAAATAGAAAGCGGTTGTTTTAAATTGCAGTAATATCTCACAATTTGACTGTTTTAAAGGGGTCATAGGATGCCCATTTTCCACAAGTTGATATGATTCTTTAGGGTCTTAATGGAAAGTCTGTATCATAGTTTGGTTAAAATTTCTCAATGGTAGTGTAAAACACCTTTTTTACCCTGACAAAAACAGCTCTTTTCAGAGCATGCAGATTTGTAGCATTTTCCTTTAAATGTTAATGAGATCTGCTGACCCCGCCCCTCTCTTCCGAGCCGCTCTCAGAGAGACTGCATTCATTGTGAAACTTGCCAATTAGCACATTATTAGAAAAGGCAATTTGCAAAGATTCGTTAAAAAAACCTTACACTCACTTCTTCTGTAGGTGATGCTGGATCACAAATGATTCGCGCGAACATAGATGCATTTATGTAGATCGGGGGTGCATTCCCTTCAAAAACAAACATAATCCACTGCATCTTCAGCGGCTCAGATTTCAGGAGTAAACGATGACTGCTATGTTCATTATTATATCTAACAACAGAAGACCTCAATCGCTTAGGAGTCATTCTTGTCTAAAGATTTTAGTAGATTAACAAAAAACCACTGGGTGGATTTTTATCATTTTAGGGTGGTTGTGTACACACACTGCCAACACACATTTCAGTTCAAACAACTTGTAAAAGTACATGTAGCATTATATGACCCCTTTAACTGTTTTGGTCAAATAAATGCAGGCTTGGTGACTGTAAGAGACTGTAAGAAAAAAAAAGTTGTAAAAAATTTACTGGCTCCAAACTTTTTTTAATGGTATTCTAAAACAATTTGCACTAGTTCCCACCTGTGTGATTCCTGTTTGTATTTTTGTTTAGTATGCATGACCTACCTTTAGCAGGGTCAGGGAAAATGCCGTGACTTCGGCTCTTGATGACAGAGGTTTTAGGGGACTGCTGGTTCCCCGGTTGCCCTCCTTGACCTCCAGAACCTCCTGGCCCTCCAGGGCCGCCCTGACCTCCGAGTCCCCCGGAGCCGCCGGGCCCCTGCGGAGGGTGAGTTCTTCCATGGTGAATACTCTCGCTTTGCTCCTTTAGGGGGTGCCAGCGAGGCGTGTTATCCAGCTGAGTCGTGTTTGAGAGATCAATGAGCACCTACAAAAAAAAAAGTATTAATAATGTGTTAGATTTGAATTTACTCATCTGACTTCATAGAAATGTCTGTTTTCTAAACTGTTCTTTGGTGGATAATAATGTAAATAGATACTGACAGAAAAATGACTTAATAACAAATTTCATAGTAAACCCTGGTGCACAAGACAAAATGCTAGCATACTTTACATCACTTCTAAGGAATTTTGCAAATTATGTTTATCTCTGCCAAAAGGTCTTTTATTTTTTTGGTGCACGGAATGACACTTTTATCTTGTAACACTCACTTCTCCCAGGAAATCATTTGAGGAATATCTGTCATAATCCCACACAGTAACCTCCAGAGTTTTCTTCTTCAGCTGAGGCGAACACACACACATACAAACATTTTCAGTCAGATGCAGGAAAAAGACAATTCATCAAGTATAAACATCTTTTAACATGAAATCTGTGACTTAGTAAACAGCATAGCAATGGCAGCAAAACTGAATCAACCTTCAGAGTTTTGAAGCATGGAATGCCAAGTTTGGATGGAAAAAAATGGGACACATTTTATTGTGATGTAACTTCCCTTGTGTTTTTGACTACTTTAATTACATGATAAAGATCTGTGCATATTCCTTAGACTAAATAGGCTATAACCTTATAAAGCTAGAGAGGGAAGAAAGATGAATTCTAATAGAGAGTAAAAAGAGAGAAAAATAGAGAGAAAAGCACACACAAAGGGAAAGTTAAATTTTTCATATAGATATGATCTTTTAGAAGAGATATGCAGAACTGAACGATCTCCAAATAGGAAATAACTATAAAAAACCTGAACATTTATAAGTAATTGCATAGGTACAGAACAGCTATAGATCAGCATTTACAGTAATAAATCTAAACATAAAATGAAAATATAAAGCATATTTTAATATAATTCAAACAACCACATTTTCATGAAATAGAAATCTTTTGTAACATTATAAATGTCTTTACTTGAATGTGTCAGAAAGTATTAATTTCTTAAAAAAAAATAATAAACTTACTGACCCCAAACTTTTGAACAGTAGTATGTATTTAAATATATGTATATAAATATAATACATATATAATAATAACTACCTTCATAAAATATTTTATAAATAAATAAAACATATATTACGTTTATGATATGACAAAAATTTAAAATATATATAATAATAAAAATACATATATAATAATGTGACATACTTACCTGCTCCAGATGGATGTTTTTATAAATGACGGTCTGGTTCCACTCTGGGTTCTGAGTCTTCTGGACATATTTAATTCTTCTCTTGTTCTCAGCACTGCAAGGTTATCATGTTGAGACAGGATACAAGGAGCAATAAAGTTAGATGATGCATTTCAAAGGTTTACGTAGCATATTTTTAGCCACTTGAGGCTAGTGGAGTTGAGATGACCTCACAAAAGGCAACACCGATGCATCTACGGTCCATGCCACCAATGATGATAATGACATTATCGGATCACAGAGTAAAATGTGGAAAAAATCCAACTTCTACATGAGTATATGGGCGATCTATGCAAGCATACAATAGCACTAGACTCATTACAATGATTACAATGCTTTTTGCAATGCTTCAATTACAATGAGCTGATGTGAATTTGCACAATGGTAGCGTTGCACAACTGTACTTAATATTTACTGGTTTTGAGGGAATGGTTTCAAGAATTTATTGACTTCAAATCAAAAACTTCAGAGGTAGAGGTTGCTTTGAGGTAGATCTGAGACACTTCACAGATGACGCAGTAGGCTTCACCACATGAGTGACAGAATGATAATTAAAGAAAGGAAATCCAAACACACACACACACACACCAATGAAAAAGAAAAATGAAAAGAAAAAGAAACACCACGCTACCTTGCGTTCTGGACAACCATGACTTGGCTGAACCAATCCGGAGATTTGTATGGAATGCGAAGTAAAAGTAGACAGACAAACAGACAACAGTCAGAGAATCCAAGGAAAGGGGAGACAGAAACCCCTCAAAAAAAGTTGAGGTCCGGGTGGGGTCGTGTCTGTCGGGCTTTTAGCGCCAGACAAAAGAATCAGTTGTGCAGGTAATAGGAACTAATCTCATAAACACTGCAGATATGGCCATTAGGAGATGGCAGATATAGCATTACACACCCCATACTGGTGGAAGCCATATCGATTGTGCCGTCTCCGCAGTCCGATACACTGAGCTTGATTACTAGGTAGCATGTTAAGCTAAGCTAATAAAAATTTAATTCTCTAAGGAAGATCTCTTCCACTTTAGTCTTCCAATAAGTCATTTCTGTACTAAAGTGGTGAGGACTTCTACCCAGGAAGGGAGAACTTTTAGCCCACTGGATATACCAGTTATTACCGGTAACATTTGTTACTCCGCCATCCAGCGATTCAGTTTATTATTAAAAAATGTTTACACTTTCATTCCATTGTAATTATTATGGAATAATGTGTAGAGGGTACAACGGAGCTAAAGGCGTACTTGATTTTATTTCGTAGAATCTTGATATTGAAGAAAAATGTGACTTCTGGAAGACCAAGAGAAAAACAACAACAGGAGCTATTACAAAAAAAAAAGGTGGGGGGGAGGGGTTAAATGAAGTGACTCAAGATTCAAGTAACTAAAAAAGAAAAATCAGACAATAAATTAACCACAATTACAACATTTATATATGTGGACAAGGACACACATAAAATAAATAAACATACTGTAGAGATTCTCTAAATCTTTCATTCGTCACTCTTATTGTCACTATAACACTTGCACACACACACACACACACACACACACACACACAGAGCCGTGTACACAGGTATACTCACCCTCTCCCTGGCAAGAGATAGACCTTAACGAAAGGGTCTGTGTATCCATTGTTTTCTCTAGGAGCGAGGTTTCTTGCTTGTAGCACGTGAACAATCAGATTGCCCATATTCTTGTCATAGTTGATTTGAAGCTGAGTGAAAGATATATTATGAGATACATAATACTACAGACAGTCTATTAAAATGTAATTTCATTCTAAAATGTGCATTTAAAAATAGTGCATTTTTCATTTATTTAAATTAATTCATATTCATAAACATAACAGTAAAATAATCCGATTTTTCTTTTACTTCTACACTGCACACTTCTGCATCTTTTCATCCTGCACAATTAGTTTTGCCTGGACATTAAAAAATAAATAAGTTTAAAATAATTAATAAATAAATAAATAAAATATAAATAATTATTCTGTCACAAAAGTCATTTACATGATGTTTACATTATGTTTACAAAATTGTGATTTATATAGTTAGCTGCCTTATTCAGATATGTAGAAATGGGAATAATGAACACAGCCAAAACACAATCATATAATTCAAATTGATTTTAGAATATACTAATTGTATAAATTTGTTCATTGTGAAATTGGTGCACATACTCACTTGTATTTCACCAGTGATTGGATGCGGTTGTTGCTTCAGAAACTCTGCTGACTGAAAAACAAAATAATGGAAAATAAATCCCTGTCTGCTTTAAATCTAGTTTGCAGTTCCAAAATTTAGACACATTTGATGTATGCTCTATATACGTTATGTGGCATCTTCCTGCACACTTTTACAGATAAAGTACCTTGCTACTATGACGCTTCTTGTTGACGGAAGGGGACCCGGGTTGCCCAGGGCTGGGGACCCCACTTGAAGCGGCTGATCCGGTGCCAGACTGCAAGTGTCCCGCTCTCTCCAGAGCAGACAGCACAGAGGCAGGAGTCTGCTGCTGCGATACCTTCTGCAGCTCTGCAGCCAGCTGCTTTGGGTCAACACCTGGAGAACGCTGACGCTCACCTACAACACAAACACACACAACAACTATAACACAAAACAAACCCTTTTCAACCTACTGATCAATAAAGACACCTTTGCCACGGTCAGGAGTACAAGAATTTGGGGTTGTAAAATTCCCCAATTTGACCTGGGGTTAAAATCAGAAAGCTGTAGGAAAGGAAGCTTCCAGTTAAAATAAAAGATTAACGTGTCTTATGTCATGCATGCATGCATATTGGCTGGACTTGGATCTTGTCTTTTTTTTTTTTTAGTCTGCTTAAGCAGCTAAATTTTGATACCATTGAAAAATTTTATTGAAACATAAGCTTAGCCAATTTTTTTTTTTGTCTTTCCCCATTCAAGTATTTAAGAGTCTGCACATGGCCAAGATGGCTGCAGAGTAGACCGGCTTTACCTAAAGGGACTTTTTTTTGTGTGTATAAAAAGCTTATTAAAGGGATCACAACATGTAAGTACAGTATGAAGGGAAGACCAGAAAATATTGGAGACACTCACCAGCACTCAGCTGAGTATGGAGCTCCAGTTGTTGAGGGTGTTCTGTGTCGGAGAGCATGTTTAGGTCTCTAAACAGCAGTCAAGATAACTGTATTAGCATATTGGCTTAAAGACCACAATTTGACCATATTTGACAGTTAAATCGATGTATCACCATTCAGCATTAAATAAGACACAGTCTAGAACCTGAAAAGTTATTTCAAGTCTAATTGTGTGAAATGATATGTTCTTACAAAAATGCACTGAACTACCATGGTACAGTGAGGGTATCTGCTGGTAAACCATGGTCCTTAAATATATACTATATTCATATATTGATAATAACAAATGTTTCTTGAGCACCAAATCAGCATATTATCATGGTGGGCTAGGTTAAGTCTCAAACATTGAATACATTATTGAAACATACAGGCGCAAACATATTTCTGCCTCTCCATACTGCTGACCCACAATGCTTTGCACTTCTTCATATGTCTTTCCCAGCAGAGAGATTCCATTCCACTCCAGAACCTGCATTCCTGAGGAACACAACACGTCATCAGAACCAGTGAGTGAAATACATTTATTAGGTTCGAATAGTAAAAACAGATACTCACAGACAGTGCACTTTAGCCAAAAGTAAACATTATTTGTCTGCAGATTGTTATGGAAAGTATTAAAAAGAGGTGCCGTTTATAAAAGTCACCAACTGTATGATTATTTTTAAAAACCTCAAATCTAGAGCCAAAGTTTGGATTCTGTGTACTCTATATTGGGGAAACATCAAAAACTATTATGATAGATTCACACACAGATAGAAAGATATATGTGCTACTATGATTCCTGAGGGTAAATTCTGGAAAAACAATCACTGAATTAACCACACACATAAATAACACACACACACACACACACACACACTTTTTCAATAGCATGCTTCCCTGAGCACTTCACTCACTACAAGGAAACTTGAGCTTCAGAGACCGAAAACAAGTGCAGAAAACAGAGAGCGAGAAAAACAATTTAAAAGCATCACTACAAACTCAAGCCCACTTCAGGCCAAACCCCGAGCACTTACACAAATGAAAGCGAGTCTTCAGATAGGTCTTTTGCATTCGGAGTGCTTCAGCGGCTGATAACAACAAGACATCATTCAAATGTCTGTTCATCTCTACACAATCAATCTCTTTAGTTTCCACTCAAAAACCTCTCAGATGTTCAGCAAGTACATCAGTCATATCTCCATATTACTCTGCAAGATTACCACTAAGCCAAAATCAGTATTTCAGCTTTGAAATTAGTATCTGAATGATTTGTGCATAATTGGGATTGGATTCGGTTCATTTGGTGAAAATACTGTGTGCTATAAAAGGGAGCATCTTCAAAAAGCTTTAATGTTAGAAATGATTTATATTTCCCATTTTTATTCATAAAATGTTTACCTCATTTACTGTACCAACATATACTGTAGATAATTATGGTCAAAATGATAAAACATGAACCCTTATTTTGCCGATGTGTTACTGATTCACTGGCTAAATATGGAAGATCCCTGTTGTATTCAATACATGCATGCATACTTTGTGTTTCTAAGTTGAAGCATTTACATATGAGTATGCATTGTGCAACTGTGCATTCATTCAACTCTTGGCCCAAATAATAATATCGCTACAGCTATCAGATATTAAATCTGCTCTCTAGCACATTTTCCACTGTGGCAGCTGACATTATACTGTATCAAGAGAAACCTAACTTAAGACTTAAGAACAGATGCTTGTGTAATTTGCCAGCAGATTGTTGCTTGCATATTTCAGGGATGAAACAAAAAAGTAGACAAAAGATTTGGCACTATAAAGGAAACTTTTTAAAATCAAGCGTCTTTGCTAAAATCATGAGTTACGAAAGAATAAAATAAAATAAGCTAAAACATGTTCAGGAAGCTGAGCTTTTCTCACAGGGGCTCATCTAAATTGACAAGAGCATGCTGAGTCAGCATTCGTCAACAAGGAGAGCAATCATACCACAACAATAGCATCCTGGTTAATATGAGAAATGGTCTTTAAAATGAGGTACTTTTCCCTTTGAAAGAATACTGAATGCTTAAAATGAATGAATTTGCTGATGCTTGCTTTTTTAAAACACTGACCTTTAAGAATTGAAAAATGCATGAACGTAAATTTTTTTTAAAACCACATTTGCTTATTTATTGCATCTCTTTCGCTTCTTTAACCCCTTACTGTCTGTAAGAGAATTTAACTTGCTAATGTTATCAGATTGACTAATTCGGAAGTTCTTACCTTCAATAACTTTTCCCGTATGCTCAGCACAGCCCCCTGCTGAAACCTTGGCAATGTAGGCTCCGATCTCTCTGTTGGTCCCTGGAATCTCTTTTCCACCCACAACTCTGATTCCCAGCCCACTCCCTGAATTCAAACGAGTTCAGTTTAGCTGATGAATGACTGAGTAATTGGATCCTAGTCCAAGCATTTCAGTATCATTTCAAACATGATCTCTTCATCAATATGACTTCCACGAGATAGATTACAATTGTTGTTTTGCTTCCCTTTCGTGGAACTTCGAACTGCGTCCTCTAGGGGTCGCTATGGGGAACGCCTCGTCGTGACCCGTGTCTGAAGCCTACATTGAAAAAACACCAACTTGTTTGGCCGGCGACAGCCATGACGTCACTACCGTCGCAACTAGTACAAAATAGGCGCCGGTAGCGCACATCATCACTTTCTTCGTCTTCACTGACCGTTCTGTTTGAAGCGTGCATTCCAAAAGCAAAGTAAGAGTATTTCATTTCCTACTATGGCGAGCACTAGCGGAGCGTTTAGAAAGTGTGTACATCCGTGTCAGCGGTTTCTGACACCCGATGATTCACACGATCTATGCGTTGTTTGTTTGGGCGAGGAGCACGCACGCGATGTCCTCGAG
>NW_015506053.1:381673-426988 GCF_001515645.1 Sinocyclocheilus grahami | reverse complement strand
CATGCTGTGGACACAAGCTTCAGACGAAGAAGTGATGATGTGCGCTACCGGCGCCTATTTTGTACTAGTTGCGACGGTAGTGACGTCATGGCTGTCGCCGGCCAAACAAGTTGGTGTTTTTTCAATGTAGGCTTCAGACACGGGTCACGACGAGGCGTTCCCCATAGCGACCCCTAGAGGACGCAGTGTCTCGTTCCCCTCAGGGAACCATGGTTACATAAGTAACCCGAGACGTTTTCCTTCCAGTAATTTAATTTGCAGGCCTATGTGTATCTTGTGGAGTAATTGCTATGAAAACATACCTGAGATGGTGTGGTCCTTAGGGTCCCGTTGCAGTTTGATGCGAGTGTGTGGGAAGGGGTAATGGCTGCCTTTCATCTTTAACAACGAAAACAATCCAAATTAATGAACAGTAGTTCGAACAGCGCTTTTGCAATAAGTACATGTATGCAGATGTAGTTTGGTGTTCTTTCAAAGATAGGTGCAGTATATTAATGTGTTTGCATGGTGACTGTGGTTTAAGTAGAACATGTTCCTGGAATAACAGTTTGTACAGTTAGCCTTACAGTTTGGGTTGTGGCTAAAACATCATTGATATTGACCTATAACTCTACTACTCTACTCTACAAGCTATGGTTTTTGATGGGTATGTTATTCCAGAATCAACTAAAGTTTCCAGGAACACATCCTACTTGGCAAAATCACGTTCACCCTGTAGGTGCCACTTTACCGGTCTTCTCTCTGCCCCGGCTTCTGGTCCACAACGTCCCTGGCAGGGTTTGTCAAACCAGTCTGTCTCTTCGTGCTGAAGGTGATATGCTAAAAGACAGGAAGAAAGCATCCGCTGTACCATCACAAGTGACAAAACTGGGTCATGTGTCCACCACTTTTCTCCCAGACAACCATCCCTTCACCACCCCCAGTTGGGGACACTCCTTTGCTAGAGTGTTTGAACTGACAGCTTGATGGATTTGGGTCAGGGCTTCCAAGAACAAAATCTATGGTTTAAATGGGTTGGACACTAACCTCCGTTCCACAAGGCCTCAAATCAAGAGTTTGTTTAGATAAATGTTACATGTACTAAGTACCCTGACCCCAGGGGAAGCAGTGACAGAGGATGGTGAGGGCATAAAAAGCAAGGATCTGAGACGTGTGTCGAGGCATGCACACATGAACATGCATGCTGTGTCTCTTCCAGACTGGGCTACATGTCATGCGTTGAGAATTTGATAGAGAACTGCTGTGGGACCGAACCACAGCAGAAACACGCACATACACACACCATCATACAACAGTGTGATGATGAGATGCCTTACCAAATGTCTAATGATTAGTACGTTTTCTCTTAGTACACTCTCTAGTACACTAGTTAGCATATACAAGAAAAACACTACTCAAACAAAACCACAGCTTTTGTTCTATAAAACCAGACTTTCATGATGCTAAAACAATTCACTTATTTCAAGCTGCAATCTGCACGCCAGAACGGTTTCTTAAGTAGTGTTTTCACCTTGTTTTTCAATCAAAATGTTAAAACATTCTTAAAGATAAATTTAGTTGAGACACAAAATTGTGTAACAAATCTAAAACTAAATAATTTTAAGCACAAATGTAATTACTTTTGTTCGATTCGTGCTTAAAATAATGGGTATGCTCTTAAAATAAAGGTTCCAAAAAGAGGAGTTTGTAGTGATGCCATAGAAGACCCATTTTTGGTTTCCTAAAGAACATTTCAGTGAACAGTTCTTAAACACAATTTTTTTTTTCTTAGTGTGAAGCACATTTTAATAATCTGAAGTACCTCTTGTACAATGGAAAGGTTCCATGGATGTTAAAGATTCTTTATGGACCCTTCAATGCCAATAAAGAACCTTTATTTTTAAAAGTGTAAGAAAAATTTAAGCAATCAAAGATGTATTTCTAAAATATGCAATTTTGGTTCTCAAGTAAACTGATCTTGTTTTGTCTTAAGAATGTTTAGATATTTTAATTGTAAAAAACAACAAAAATACCAATTAAGACAAGGATTTTTGCAGTGTACTTGTTCTTGCCCACAGAGTTGCAATGATAATATGTTAGATTTGCATCCTTCAAGACTGTACATAGGCCTGCTGCTGTTTTCCAGCTTCTATTTCAAGTAGTCTAGCACTTTCTTCAAAGGCATTGGGAATACCTAGAATAATTCATAACTCAAGCTAGGGCAGACATGTCAGCACATACCTAAAATAGATCAGGCGAGCAATACCTTTTGTTTTGTTTACTCTGTAGTACGCACAACCTGCAGGTGCCTTGATTACAATACTGTGTAAGCGAAGCATTTTTATTCATGAGGCAGCACTACAGTGCGCCACAAATCATCATTTAACTCCTAATAGAGTGAGAAGAAAACTGACAACTTGATCTGTCTGCAGGAGTTTTCAATAAAGTGCTTGACGTGCTGTCCTTCTGCAAGGAAATGTCACCTTAAATCAACAGTGCCTTCACTTTATTACCGAAGTTAGAGGATGCATTGACCATGGCGAACTTATGACCTATGGACAACTTCTGCTACAGTATGCACACATATGCACTCATGTATGTAGACATGTATGTGCCCTGGTTGATATGGTCAGGCCATGTCAGAGAGACCTTGAGGAAGTGCAGTGACACTCTAAAAATGCCAGGCCGTTTCAACCCAACTTTGGGTCAAATATGGACTAACCCAACTTTTGGGTTAACAATTTTATTTAAAAATGTAACCCAACAGCTGGGTTAGTCCATATTTGACCCAAAATTGGGTTGAAACAACCCAGCATTTTTTTTTAGAGTGGATAATGAACACCAGGATGGGTCTGAGGTGCACTATTGAGAAATGCCCGTCACTCAAGACTATGGCACACATGGAAGTAGGTTTATGCTTAATGATATTTTGAAGGTTGTTGAACAGCAGTTCTCACCTTTCACATTCCAGCTAGGACCTCCAGCTGTAGTGCAAACATTGTATTTCAGAGAATTCATAATAAAATTAGCCTTAAAACAGAGCTATGTTTGCCAATAATAAAAAAAAAAACAGTTATATTTGCAGTGCAAGTGAATGATGTACTTTTGCAAAGATCTAATTCATGCATTTTCTAAAATACATAAAGCACACCATTGTAGTCAGTATTTTACTCTAGAGAGCCTTTTAAATAAATTCTGCATTCTATAAGGTAGCCCAATAAAAGTAATGATAATTCTATATAATAATATTTATAAGATGTGCAAAAAAGATTACACAAAGCTATACAGGCAATTATTTGTTTAGCAATACCGGCATTAGTGATCTTAAATAAATGCCCCAGGTTCAAAACGAACTAAGCTCTATTGACAGTATTTATGGCATATTTGCAGAAACCACATAACATGTGTGTTAAAGTAAAATGGATGGCTTTAAAACAGTAGTGATTTATTACTTCAGCTTGTTTATACAAACTGAGACTACTGAAAGAGCTTTTTGAACCTTGAATGTTTCTTTGACTGTAAACATAAGCAAAGCTAAATAGGTTGCTTCAGAAACACAAATCATTTCTGATATTCTCAAGACAGAGGCTGGGGTCACGTCTGTACAAACCCAGCAGAACATTTAGTGTTGTAAACCAACATATATTCACACTTTGCACTCTGTTTATTTATACCATCTTTACACCTGGCTTATGTTAAACTTCTCAAACAGATTGATGTTCAACACAATATTACACTCTAGAGAGGATTTTAAAATGTTTCTCAATGCTGTTGTCTTAATGGCATTAAGAACGCCATGAAAGCATGAAGATTCAAACTGTTTTACAATAAATTTGAATGAAGCATTATTTTCATACTTTTAGACAAATAATTTGTGTAATGATCTCACATAATACCTATAAGACTGGCCTTCAAAACACTTTAATACCAGAAATGTTCACTACATTAAAAAGTACAAAATATATGATATAGTTCAAAATTTATAAAACACACAGAAATAAAATTAATACAATATTCACTGAAAAAATATATTATTCCTTATGTAACATGCAATATGTTTTTAAATTCCCATTCATAAGCCATGCAAAAAAAAAAAAAAAAATGGCAAGAATTTATTGAGAATGAAATTTGGAAACACCAATTACAGACATTAACATCACATGAAGAAAACTGTTAAACAAGTGGGTTAAAAGTAGTAGATTTGGAGATAATGGAAAACTAATCTCCAGTGAATGCATGTTATAACCAGATTAACTTCATGAAACTTTGACTAAACCTGTCTAAACAGAGTCTCTCATTTAATTTACAACTTTTTATCATCACTTGTCAAAAGCACAGATTTGTCTATTTTATTGTCCACAAGGACAGAAAAGGGGGAAACATAAATCCACAAAATTTGTTTAGTCCAATCAATGTGATGACATGCTTGCACTTTAGCAATATGAAATGTTCTGGATTAATGAAAACAAGACAAACTAAACCAGCTACTCACATGAATATATCATTAGAGAATGTATTCACAAGAACACAGAGTTTAATTATGATTGAAATAAATGGCTTAGTATCCCATAGCTGCTGGAAAGATAGTGAAAGATACTGGCAGCTTGTAGATGAATTTATATTCTACCGATCAACTGCATAACTGTTTTTCCCCCAAATACAGCACAAAACAAAATGATCACAATTCCATTTATATATTTCATAAACAGTCTACTGCCTTTCTAAGATAACCAGTCACTAAATGATTCTGACAAAACTACAGGATGTTGTAACTTCATAGATTGAAGTTAGAACTCCTCGTCAGCTGCAGGCCTGTGATAAATAGCACAGGCACCGAGTGTTTAATGAATTAAAGTAGCTGAATGAATAGTTATGAAGATCTCCTTCATCGCTTCTCTTCTTATATGTATATGACAGAACAATAATGGTAAAGGAAACAAGCAGTTTCCTTTTGCATGTAAGTAGCATGCAAAAAAATATGTTATGTATATATATATATATATATATATATATATATATGTACGTATATATATATGTAGATGAAAATTTAAATTTAAGAGGATGACATCATACGAATGTGACAGACTGCAAAGTGTAAAGC
This sequence comes from Sinocyclocheilus grahami, assembly GCF_001515645.1. Classification (NCBI taxonomy): domain Eukaryota; kingdom Metazoa; phylum Chordata; class Actinopteri; order Cypriniformes; family Cyprinidae; genus Sinocyclocheilus; species Sinocyclocheilus grahami. Next base: position 421,908 of record NW_015506053.1, on the reverse strand, counting down.
AAAATTCCGAGACAAAATATGAAAAAAGAAAAGGAAAATGTAACAGCTGAATTTACACAGATTTAAGTAATGCATTCAAAGCCATTCAACATATGCATATCAACAGAAGCTGGGGTTGAAGATAACAGATCTCATAACAAATTTACCTTCGCTATCTGACATGGCCCCCAGAAGGTCATCCTTTATAAAGGCAATGTCCCGTTTATAGCCACTTGTCCTGGACTCCTCTCTCATGTGCTGTTGGACTTCTGGAAGAGAGTGACTGGAGCCAAACTGGTCCCGTGAGTCTGCTGAGATAGGTGGAAGTGGGCCTGCAGATGCCCTGGCCATGCCCATGGGCTGACCTACAGGGCTCAGGGGACTCTCCTCTTCAGAGTTTTGTGCAACAATGGGAATTCGACCCCTGCTCTGACTAATTGGCAGACTTGTTGGTTTAGCCCTAGATACAAACTGGGAATCCATGCCCTCACCCTCTGTTTTCAGGCGTAGTGAGGAGTTTGACAAATCTCTTTTGATAGACAGGTCCAGTCCATACACAGAGGAAGGCCTAGAAAAAAAAAAAAAAAAATGGCAAGAATTTATTGAGAATGAAATTTGGAAACACCAATTACAGACATTAACATCACATGAAGAAAACTGTTAAACAAGTGGGTTAAAAGTAGTAGATTTGGAGATAATGGAAAACTAATCTCCAGTGAATGCATGTTATAACCAGATTAACTTCATGAAACTTTGACTAAACCTGTCTAAACAGAGTCTCTCATTTAATTTACAACTTTTTATCATCACTTGTCAAAAGCACAGATTTGTCTATTTTATTGTCCACAAGGACAGAAAAGGGGGAAACATAAATCCACAAAATTTGTTTAGTCCAATCAATGTGATGACATGCTTGCACTTTAGCAATATGAAATGTTCTGGATTAATGAAAACAAGACAAACTAAACCAGCTACTCACATGAATATATCATTAGAGAATGTATTCACAAGAACACAGAGTTTAATTATGATTGAAATAAATGGCTTAGTATCCCATAGCTGCTGGAAAGATAGTGAAAGATACTGGCAGCTTGTAGATGAATTTATATTCTACCGATCAACTGCATAACTGTTTTTCCCCCAAATACAGCACAAAACAAAATGATCACAATTCCATTTATATATTTCATAAACAGTCTACTGCCTTTCTAAGATAACCAGTCACTAAATGATTCTGACAAAACTACAGGATGTTGTAACTTCATAGATTGAAGTTAGAACTCCTCGTCAGCTGCAGGCCTGTGATAAATAGCACAGGCACCGAGTGTTTAATGAATTAAAGTAGCTGAATGAATAGTTATGAAGATCTCCTTCATCGCTTCTCTTCTTATATGTATATGACAGAACAATAATGGTAAAGGAAACAAGCAGTTTCTTTTTGCATGTAAGTAGCATGCAAAAAAATATGTTATGTATATATATATATATATATATATATACGTATATATATATGTAGATGAAAATTTAAATTTAAGAGGATGACATCATACGAATGTGACAGACTGCAAAGTGTAAAGCAAAATTCCGAGACAAAATATGAAAAAAGAAAAGGAAAATGTAACAGCTGAATTTACACAGATTTAAGTAATGCATTCAAAGCCATTCAACATATGCATATCAACAGAAGCTGGGGTTGAAGATAACAGATCTCATAACAAATTTACCTTCGCTATCTGACATGGCCCCCAGAAGGTCATCCTTTATAAAGGCAATGTCCCGTTTATAGCCACTTGTCCTGGACTCCTCTCTCATGTGCTGTTGGACTTCTGGAAGAGAGTGACTGGAGCCAAACTGGTCCCGTGAGTCTGCTGAGATAGGTGGAAGTGGGCCTGCAGATGCCCTGGCCATGCCCATGGGCTGACCTACAGGGCTCAGGGGACTCTCCTCTTCAGAGTTTTGTGCAACAATGGGAATTCGACCCCTGCTCTGACTAATTGGCAGACTTGTTGGTTTAGCCCTAGATACAAACTGGGAATCCATGCCCTCACCCTCTGTTTTCAGGCGTAGTGAGGAGTTTGACAAATCTCTTTTGATAGACAGGTCCAGTCCATACACAGAGGAAGGCCTAGAGGAAGGTCTTGACCGAGTGCCACTGGGGTAGGTGCCATCATCGTGAAGGGAAGACCTTATGGTAGGCCCTAGGTTGAGAGATTGGCCAAAGTTGAGTGACTGAGCCAGGTTAGCTCCAAGAGCTGAACCCAAATATTTCTGTTGCTCCACTAGGTTCTTCGTAAGACCAAATGTGATCTCATCCTGCAGGAGCCTTGCCCTGGAAGACAGTCCACCAACTGATGAGCTGGCAGAGGACAAAAAGGTGCTGTAATCTAGCTCAAGGTCCCTGCTCTCTTGGATGGGCGAAAACTTTGTAATTTTGGGGTCAATTAGTGCTTTTTTATTCTTTAGCTGTTTCTGGTAAAGAACTGAGGCCGGAAGTTGCTTGGCAGCTTGCTTCTCTAAAGTTAGTCTCCCGATACTATATTTATCAGCTTTGGGGAAATGTCTAAAACTAGCGTCGGAGTGGAGGTAGTGAGGCAGGCCTGTAAGCATTTCAAGACTATCTGTACCACGTCGGAACTCCTGCTTAATTTGCTGTTTCAACATCTTCAATTCATATGGCTCTTCCATGGAATCTTCGTCTGCTTTACCATATGAATGCAATCGAGAAGAAGCCTGAAGAGGTCCAAGAAAGTCTGCCACATCTGCTGTCTGACGAACATTAGCAGTCCGGAGAAGTCGGTCAGCTTTGCTGATATCCTTATCGGCGATACTTAAGCTAGAACAAAGGCCTGTAGAGCTCTTTGTGAGTTCGCCGATGTCATCAATCAAGACATAGTTCCTGGCATTGTGGTGGTCAAGGTCTGCATAGAAGGACTCAGCTGATATGCTGGACATGGGACTGCTGGCCATGCTGGCCCTCTCTTCCAGGCCCATCCTCAGATCAAGGCTACTGTATTTACCACCAAGATGGGAAACTCCGTAGGCACTCTCTGTGGATGTAGGGACAATTAGGAGGGGCTGGTTGCGTACAACCTCATAGTTTGTCGTAATCTTTGGTTCTAAGTCAGACAAAGTAGTCTGACGGGGTTTCTGATGCATCAGGAGGAGTGAGGAATGGTCATAGCCAGTCTGCTGGGACTGTTGATTGAGTGAGGGCACTGATGAGTAGATGGATTGGTAGGGGGACACCTGCTGATGGTAAAGAGACTGCTGCTGGTACAATGTCTGCTGAGGATACTGACTTGTTTGGGATGCATACTGATAATGGGAGTATGGACTTGTAAGATGTGCATACTGGGACTCAGACTCAGTCTGTGGTGGAATGAACTGGTTAAACTCTGACTGTGGGGCAGTCCGTGGCCGTTCTAGTCCATGACCATTACCTCGTGCCTCTCTGATGTTGTTGACCTCACTATCTGACATGTAGTCTCGCTCTTCTGCCACTCCTTGTAAGTAGGCTCTCTCCCTCTTCTCTCTCTCTTTCAGTAAAGCCTCTTTTCTTCTATTTATACCCATCTCCAGATATCTCAATTTAGCATCTATCTCTTTCTCCTCTTCATCAAGTTCTGCCTGTATCTTACGGAGTTTTGAGGACTCACGTTCAACTAAATCCAGCTCTTTGTCTATGTCTTGGAGGATTTTGGCCCGCGCCATAGTGGTGTTTCGGCACATTCGTCTTCTGGCAGAAGCAGTGGTGTACCCAGAGAGGCCAATAAGGGTATCTTCTTCCGGTGGTGGATGAGGTAGTGTGCGTTTTACTTTCTTCTGAGTGCCAACTGGTGTGCCGCTCTGGGAACCTTTGCTCTGTTGATTAAAAAATTAATAAAACAGAAATAAAAAGAAAAACAAGCAATCGATATATTCAGCATGGACACTTGACATGCAATGCAATCATTAGGAGAGGACAAAATAGAACAAATATGTTCTTTAGATAACAAGAAAAGAGTGAATCCATTTTAAAGTGCAGTACTTACTGAGTAGGTGTCTGAGTACTGGTACATCAGTCTGTCCTCAGTTGTCGGACTGAGTGACTTGGGGTCAGACAGAGATCGTTGTGAGGCCCTTAGTGATCTTGTACTACTGAGATGCCTTGATGAATCAGCAGTAAGCATCTTCTGTGAGCTTTTCCCAGGGGACACTGGTGAAACCGGGGAGCATAATACTTTTGGAGATTTGGTAACTAACAATGTTCCAACATCATCAGCTGTCAGGTGTGTGCTAACACTTATCTCAGAAGGAGCTGGACGTCTTTTATCTCTGTCTGACGTATTTTCTGAATCACTTTCTGTTTGGCCCTCTCTGTGTAAATCTACTTTTGTGTCCACCTGAGCCCGAACAGGAGATCTCCTAATTGTCCCTGAATGCTCTGTCTGAACTGAAATCTCTGCTACAGTCTGAATCGCAATACTTGATACCTTGGAGCTTTTTCCCTTCTCTCCATCAGCATATCTACTGGAACGAGACCTGCGTCTGCTCCGAACGGGGACATCCCATTCATCCTGATCCTCATCATCAGTTTGCACACAGCTATCTACACTTCTCCTACTTCTTCTCCTTCTACCAGAAGGAATCTTTTCAACCCCATCTTCATCATCTGTTTGAACACCACTCTCAACCAATTTCTTTCCACTTAACCCCACACTTTGCTCTTGCTTGGCTGTATCTGGTAGGTTTGTGGACAACTGCATTTGATCCTTTGTCTGTGCACTCACTGATACAGGAATGCTTGAACTATACTGTGTAAAAGCTCCAGAAGTTGTTGTTAGCCAGTTTTGACCTGATGTGGAGTCATGGGTGGACACTGCAGATGACACTGAATTGTCATCCTTCACTGGCCAGTACTGTCCATTATCTCCCCTAGAATATTTTGAGTCAAGTATGATGTCTGAGCTCAAGGGTGGGGACATACCCTCACTTGGCCCAAACCCATATGGGTATATCTTTTGCTCTTCTAGTTGTTGCTGGAGTTGCTGCTGTAATCGATGGATTTGCTCAAACTGAAGTTGCTGCTGTGCAAATGTTTCTTGCTGAAGAATCAGATGGGCTTTGCATTCCTCTTCTTGCTGCATTAGAAGTTGCTGCTTCATGTTTTGAAGCTCCTCCAGCTCCTTCTGAACAATGATCTGCTCTTGCTCACGGTAACGCTGTATCTCTTGCCTCTCCCATTCAAGTTCTTCCGCTAGACACAGCTGTTTCAATTTCTCCAATTGTAAGAACTCATGTTCAGCCTTGTACTGTTGGCTCTTGCTGTCATCTAAATCAGGGAAATTCGGGGATACCAGCATGTCCAGTGAGGCTGCTATTACCTCAAGAGTAGCATCAGAGTAGAGCTCAGGGAAGGCTGTCAGGGAGGGAAGGAGACTGGCTAATGCAGAAGGTAGGATATCCTTTGATATATCAGGATGCGGGAATATTGATTGGTCTGTGGCTGTGGTGTGTACAAAGCTACATGGAGCAGACTGATTTTGAAGTGCTGAAAATGGCTCCATAGAATTGGTGAGACTATTGTATGTTGTGCTGAATATTGAACCTGGTTGCGTGGTAATTGCATATGTGGAGGGAACGGGTGCAGCAACAGATGAGTAAACGATGCCATTTGTCGATCTTAGTAAACTATCAATGCCAAACGAAGTTCCTTGAGAATATGGAGTAGTGGTGATCCCAGTTAATGCCAAAGTGCCTTTCTTTGAGTAGTCTAAGGCTTCTTCTGTTATGTTAGGGAAACAAAAATAGCAGCATCATCAGCATCTAAATGAACACTTGCTCAGTTTCATGCAACAAATGAACATGAAATGGAAGCCAAAGAGCATGCAAAGATCTTGTCAGTGTCATCAGATTAGCAGGATGCAAAGCCAAAACACTGAGGGACAACACGGAGGCAAATGCATGCATCTGTGTTTAAAAAAAAAGAACAGAAAAAGACAAGAATGAAAATTAAGACATTCAGTGTGAACATCACAAAAATAAGAGACATAACCAATAAATAATACATTTCTCAACATTAACATACAAATAAAAAAACAAATAAATTAAGGACACATGTGCACAGTCATACTGACCTGTTGACATTTTAGCTGATGTCAAATCAATAGCCCCCTCAGATGCCCCATTCTGATATGAGAATCCATTCTTTCTTTCATAACCAAAGAGTCCAGCCTCTGCAAAATCACTGTCGGTTATCAAAGCCTTCATGGTACTAAGATCTTCAATGACAGGTGTTGTGGCAATATCAATTTGATAGCCAATTTGATTGTCTGGCTGTGTGGTCACAGGAGGTTGTGTTCTGCAGCTCCCTGTGAAAGGAATCCTGTAAATTACATCGCAGCAAGCAGTCCGTCTTCCAGATGTTAGATCAACTGGTGTACCATCATCTTCCAAAACAGTTGTGACCACTCCAGAGGATGAGGACAAAGCAACCATGGTTTTCATTGGCTTAGACCTGGTGAGGTCTACAGGTCCAACTGCCAATGGCTTTATATGTATTGGTATACCAGCAGTGCCATTTGTGAAGCTCACCGGGGCTATAGTTACAGGCATAAGAGTAGGAGCCGTGGTTGCAACAGCTCTGTATGAAAGGTTAACAGGAATCTCTGCACTGGTTGTAGGCTTCGGTTGCAAATTCACAGGCCTGTACACTATCTGTGCAAGTGGCTCAAATGGATTATATGTGGTAAGTGGAAGAGGCACTGAAGTAGCATTTCCCAGGTCCAGAGGCTTGTCAACTGTGTTGTTGTTGTAGGCAATTGTAGCTGTGCAAGTGACAATTGTTATGCTGTCAGTTACAACAGAGAGTGTTGTAGTGGGGATTATTTCAGCACTAAGATTCACAATTTCAGGCTGTACAGCAGTGGCCTGTCGCACACTTGATTCACTTGACAAGGAAGACCTACTTGCATCTGGGGCAGTCAGATCCATTCCTTGGTCAGTCATTGTAACATTGACTTTAAATGTGGTAAGATCTATAACGTCACTAGGGTAGTGTATTCTTCCATTCTGTTTAGGCTTTGGATGGATTTCTGGCTGGATTGTGACTGTAGCCCCCACAGGTTCAGGTATGGGTTCGACAGGAATCCTCTCCTGGACAACTGACACAGTTGTTGTTCTTTGTACTTCAGTCTTGACAACTTGGGTTACAAGATTAGGCAATGCATCAGGATGCTGCTCAGTTGTTGAGATTGCAGAGTAGACTTGGCTCATGCTTGATATAACTTTATCTTGTCCACAAACTTCTTGACTCTCAATAGATTCTGTAAATTGTGTAAATGTGACTGGTACTGGTGGCACAGTTGTTGCAGAGGTCACTGCTGGAATTTCTTTTTTTTGCTCATAAACTGCTTGGTGGCCTTGAAGCCGTGTTATTGGTACTGGTGATGGACCCAGTTCAGTTAAGGCCTCTTCAGAAGCTGAGACTATTAGTACTTCTTCCATATCCAAACCAGGAATGTCTTCATTTTGAGCTGGGATTGGAATCTGGGTTATTGTTATTGGAGCAGAATATGTTGTTTGCATTTGTTGCATTTCAAGTTCTTGTTGCACATCACTTACTGTATTGTGAGGAACAGAATCAGCATAAACTCCTGACAGTGGAGCTAAGGCTACCGGTACCTCCTCTGATGGTTTTGATGTATGCACCACTGAGACTGGAGCTGTGGGAAGAGGATAAATAAAGGAAGGTGTGGGGTACATCATTGCTGGATATGCTGTTGGTTCCATAGCAATGGGCGGTGGTGGTGGTGGTGCTGCTGCTGCTGCAACAGGTGCTGCTGAAATCAAAACAGTAGGTGCCATTACAACTGGTGCTGTATCATGTGGGGTTATAATTGCAGATAGGCAATTCATTGTATTCTCCATTGTGATATGAGGAACAACAGTCATAGATCGTGCTACTCCTGATGATGCCATTACAAGAGGTGGTGAAACAAATGTTTGTACAGAAGCAACTGGCAGCTCTGGGACCATTACACAAGGTTCCGTAATACTTTGTCTTGGAACTGCAGCTAGTGTGATATGATGAGTCTCTGTTATGTCTGAAGCAAAGTCAGGTGCCATCACCTCAAGGGGTGCTGCTGTATTTAAAGCTGAGGTAGGCTTTGGTGGGGCTGCTACAATTTGTGCTGAAATTAATGACACAGGTGCATCCACTGAAGCTGGAGAAAACACTCTTGGAGCATCAGATGGAACCTGCTGTCTGGGAGTTGGCAGTGATGATCTTCTCATCGGTGCTTGAGTTGTAATGCCCTCGACAGGAGATCCTGGTTCTGAGGGCAATGTTATCACCACATATGTTTCAAGAGTTCTAGCAAATCTGGGTGACAAAGGTGATTTTGGTGATGAAGCACTGTGCTTGGTCTCTACAGGGGCAGCCAAACTTAGTGACAATGCATTTGGAGGTTCCCTTGTTCTTGGCAAAGTTGCAGCATGAACTGCTTGAACAACTACTGGCTCGGGGCTAACTGGTGGCTTAACGCTCTCTCTTGATCTGTGACTAAATACCAGTCCTGGTGGAATACATACAGGTTTGGGGGGAACAGGGGGTGGTGATTTGTGTGTTGGGGTCACAGCTGGTTTTATATTTACGCTGGCCACATTTGGTGGGGGTTCAGGTAGAGTTGCTGTAACTGATGAGGGAGTTGGAATAGTCATTTGCTGGTTAAAATCAGCCTTGGGTACTGCGCTATATGGCAAATCTGGTGGTGAAGCTTGAGGAGGTGGTGGAAATGAAATCACTGGTTTATCTATTCTTTCTTGAGAAACATGGGGTTTTGCAGATGTCACACAAGGTGGGACTGTTGAATCAGTGATGAATCTTGACATTGTGGCTGGATATGTAAAAGGAGAAACACTAACAATAACAGGCTGGCCTCTCTCTGTCTGCACGACAGGAGAAATTATTTGTGAAACTGACTGTTGTGGAGAAATTCCATCATCTGGTATATTTTCCATCTGCATTTCCACCATTCTTGGCTGAATATTGGTCAGCCTTGATTGAACTGGTTGGGAGGGTGAAGTTCCAAAAGCAACAGTTGTAGTAACAGTGGGAGAAACAACAGAGACTGTCTTTGCAGCAATATGCTCTCTATGACCTGCTGGAGGTGAAATAGCGGCTGCCTGGCCTAACTGGGCTGCCATGTATGATCTGGTTTCTTCTGACCTCTGAATAGGAATTTGAATAGAAATACTGGTTGGTGGCTGAGTCTCTTTTGCTGAAGCAGGAATACTGGATTGAGCAGATGGTGGTGTGGCCACTTGTTCAACAGCTGAGCTGGTCTGGTCTGCAGAGAGAACCTTTGCTGGTATTGAGTCTGATACCATTGTTGGAACAGCAATAGGTGCTTGATCCACTGCTGAAACTGTAGCTGGAAGTGGGGCATAGGTTAGAGAAGGTATTGGAAAAGTCACAGAGATTGATTGAGATGGAGATGTAACCAGGTCTGGTATTTGGGCAACAATGGTGTTAGTTGTAGGAATCTGATTCCTGAGTGCAGTGGATGGCAGGTTAGGTGCTGAAACTGGAGTTTGTTCTAGAACTGGATGGTCTAATGCAGGGGACACAAGATCGGGCATTTGAACAACAACAGAAGTTTGTGTTAAAGGTCCTTTTTGAGACTGAACAATGGGTGTAGCAACAGTAGTAGTATGAGTTTTTACATAGTCTTCTTTTGGAGCAATTATTTGTACAACAGCTTGTTTGTCTGTAGAGGGTGATTTAGCAGCTGAAAGTGATTCATGTATTGCACCGGCCAAAGGTTTCTGAGCTAAATATTGACAAGCTGAATCCAGTGTAAAGGATGAAAGACTATCTGGAGTAGGGACTGTTTCCTGTGTAGGTTTTGGTATAACTGTTGGTTTTGGTGCAGGAGTTGGTTTTGGACCTGGTGTTGGCTTTGAAACAAGAATTTCAGAAGGAGTCGGAGTGCTAGCATTTTCTGAGACATGTGGTGAGGCTGGAGTGACCGGTGAAGAGGATACAATAATCCGTGTGGAAGATGCAACAGGAGCACTTGCTGATGGGTGTGTTGTGGCTTGCTCAGACACCAAGTCTGGCATGTGAATTACAACTGGGGCAGAAACTTCAGCAACACTGGGGCTAGCTGGAGTAGTTAATTCAGATGCCTGGTCAGAAACCGGAGAGGATGATGGTGCTGTTGTTAGTTCTAAATTTGAATCTGGGGATGAGACTGCTGAAGATGTTGGTGGAGACAGTGGTGATATTGCTGTTGTCTCCACAACATGTTTTGATGAGGGAACTTCACAGATTACAGAAATGGGAACAGTCTCAAATGATTCTTCTGGGGCTTGTGGTTCCTCTTCACTTTGAGGGATATCAGTTGGCTCAGATGACATTTTTTCTTGTGTGACACTGTACTCCTCTTCAACTTCCTCTTCACCAGAGGAGCACTGAGTGATCTTTAAGTCAGGAATTGGATATAAAGCTTTATTCCCAAATACATTCTGAGTAGATGTGGACTCTGTAATATAAGGCTCCAAAATGCATTCTATAGGTTCAGCTAGGTTGTCTTCTTCCCCACTTGAAGGGATGAGAATCACCTCGGGGGAATCATATGATGACTCAGACACAGTTAGAGGGGAGGCAGGAGACACAGGAGTTGACTGTGTCGGACTTGTTCCCGGTGTTAAAACATCTTTTTGTGTCTTCAGTTGCTCTTCATAGGCATCCTCTGTTTGCAACAGTGGCTTTGCATTTTTATCTGTAGTAAGTGCATAATTTCCAGAAATAGTCACATAACAAGTGTCACTGACATCAAGTGGCAAGGATTTGTCGATCTTTGTTGCATGTGTTTGCTGAGCCACCTCGTCTTTTTGCATGATCTTGCTCCTTTTATGCATCATCTCCTCATAAGCCTCATCTGGTGTCATAAGTATCCTCACTGACTCATGTTCAGACAACTTTCTCAAATCTTGCTCATGGGTGACTTTACCAAGAGCTGTTGCAGCCTGTTCTGGTTGTTCAACTAAAGTTTCATAAGCATAGTCCTCTATTAACATGCCTCCATATAATGGTTCAATATCGGGTGGTGTGAATTTCTCTGATGTTTTGTATTCCTGTGCTTTCTGCATCATTTCCTCATATACCTCTTCAGCACTCTTTAATGGCTTATCTGCAGCATCATGTGCTTCAGATGATAATGTTCTGTATTCTGCATTATCTGGTTCAGATTCAAAACTAGGAGAAAAGTCAGAGAAGGAGGATGACTTCTGTTCCTCCATCCCTGCTGCCTTCCTTAATTTATCAGTTTTAACCAAATTATGACGTCTCCTTTGCATGCCCAGATCATCTCTTTCTGCCTTTAATTTTTTTGTGACCTTTCTTAACTTCTGCTGATCATCTCTTTCATCTTCCTGATCCATCCGTTTACCCTCCTCACGTAACTCATCCTCCTCAGACGAGTCCTCTATAGTGGCAAGGGCCTGGCCATGAGGTCTGTGTTTTGCCTTTCTTTGCTGTTTACCCTCCGCTCTTGCCTTTTTATGACTTGGGCTACTATCACTGTCTTCATCAATAGAGGATACAGAAGTAGACGAAGCTGTTCCTGGCGTGATGCTAGACACCTGAACACTGGACGACCCATCACCCTTGGATGAGTCTTCAATCAGATTCTCATGTTCCTCTGTGGTCTGTCTAACAGGAGTTTTTTGTGTAATGGCTGTGGTGTCAGTAGCTATGATCTTTTCATTGTCATTTGACACATATATTTCCACTCTGATTTCTTCTAATGCTTCCGAGACAGGGATGGCTCGGGCAACTTGATCATCTTGGTCATGAGAAGACAGACTGATATCAGAAATTTCCTCAGGCTCTACAGTAAGTTTCTTTAGGGCATATTTAGGCTTCATGGAATCATCAGATTTTTCGACTTCTCTGGTTTCTTGCTGTGTTTGTTCTTCTTCTCTGTGTTTTTCCCCATCAGAAGGTAAGCTCTCCTCTTCACCCATGTGCATAAGTTGTCTTCTTATGAACTCTTCGTCATCTACAGAATTTGAACTGTCTAGTTTGTAGTCCTCACTGCTGGAGGAAGCAGGCCTCACTCTTCTTCTCTGTATCTGAGGGGAGGGTTCACTCTCACTGCTGTCCTCATGGTATTGTTTTACACTGTCTGATGCTCTGACAGGCAACAGTTTTGTAGTAGTATCTATTATGGTCATTTCACTGACTCTCTGTATCTCCTTAAGCTCCTCCTCAGCCGAGCTGTATGATTCTACTGATACCGGCAAGATGTCCTTTCTATGTTGCTCTTTAATATCTGCTTTTAAGGTGTCTACTTTAGAAATTTCTGGAAGACTGCTATCTATCTGTACCACAACATCTTTTTGTTGTCCTTCTATTGCAGTTTGAGTGTATGTATCCTCTTTAACCTGCGGAAAATGAAGAAAGAAAAAATGGCAAATACAAGAAGTTACTATTGTAGCTGTTTTCTTAAAACATGCCTGCCTCCTATTCATGCCTAACAATTATTTTTAATATAATACAATAAAATAATATTAAACGTATGTTTGAATAATAGAATAAAAAACTTATTGCATTGCTCAATAATGTATATGTAATAATATACCTTTACTTCATCTGCCTCAGTTGACACTGCTGGAAGCATAGACATCGGTTCTCTCTCTACTTGTGTCTCATCAGGGACTTTGTCTTTGCCTGTTTCTTTTAAAGTGACCTCAGCAGCAGCAATAACAGCTTTCTGAGTCTCTGCAGCTGGTACTGGTGCCACCACAGCTGTCATCTCTGTCTGCAGCATATCTGTGGTAGGAACAACAGGGAGAGGTGCAGGGAACACTGGAACAGTCACCACTGCCTTTGCAACAATTGTAGGGATGGTTTTCTCCTCCTCTGCCTGCTTTGCAGGTGACTGTTTTGGCTCAGATTTTGGAATAAGTGTCTGTGCAGAAGTCTCGGACAGCTGTGTTTTGGGTGTGACTGTAGGCTTGTCTTTTATGGATACTGGGCTGGGTATGGGTATTTTTCCCATGTCTCCCAGCTGCCCAGCTAGAGCTCTCTGTGTTTGACAAATCAAACACAACCACTCAGCCTGCAAAAAAAGACATACAATGAGATTTGATAAATATATTGCAAATCATTATTTATATAAATAATATTAATAAAATATCTCAGAAATACAGGCATCCCATTGCCACCTATTGTTGTGGGTGTATTATTGACATGTCAAAGTCTAGACCCTGAATATAAGATGACCTCGTTTTTTCAGATGTATTTCCAAGAAAAAAACATCGTCTTACATTCGGGTCAATACAGTAATAGATAACTACTAGCTTACCATAAACTAGATATGCAAATTTCCCTATTAGAGTGAGATAAATTAACTCACAGACACAGGCATAACATGAACAGAAATGCTCATGGTTGCAAAAAGAAATGAGAACATGCTCATTTCAACACTGGCTATGGTTTTAGTAAAAGGTGCAATCATCACCTGTAATTGGAAACTTGACTGGCTTATACATATGCAAATCAGAAGAAGACTAATTCAATGCACAGGCCCATCAGAGCAGGGAGACCAATCAGAAGATTAATTAACAGGAACCAATCATCTTTTCCAGCATGTACGACTTTGTGAAAGAATGTCCTCATCACTGCTGCTTGTCAGTACTGTGTATACAGGCAATGTAGAGTGATCACAGCACACATATAAAACCACAAAAACAGAAAGACTGAATTGTGGCTGCTACAAACAGGAAAATATCCAAAAAGTGCTTAATCAAGGTGCTAAACAAGGATGCGCAAAACTGCATATTTTCAAAATTAATTAGCCTGTGTGTTGCCTGAACTACATTAATATGTCTTGAAAAATTAATGAATAATTAGGATATTTTGGAATTCACATAAATCTAAACAGCACACAGAATTTAATTGTTTTATTTTTGCAGAATAAATAGCTATGCAACCTGTATTAACAGAATATGGTGATTCCAATAGTGTCAGAATATGACAGTTTTACATTTTAAGAATATTTTGCTAACATTCAGTATCCAAACTTGCAGAGTATCTTTAGTCATTTATAAAATTATTCCTCTACATTATCTAAATGCTTCCTCAACTTTACTTTGTCTGCTTTTTATTGCAGTAGAGAAAAGAGAAAAGGGCAACAGCAGAAGTATGCTTTTCAGATCAATCTAACTACATGTCATGGTGATTACATTTATTCTACAAAGAGCAGTCAAGGAGAGATACCACTCTCTAAGATCAATTATGCCTGCTCAAGCATTTGGGAAGAAATGTCAATGTCAGCGTCCTTGAATGACGAAGATATGATTAATTTGTGATACATATATTATTCATTTGTGGGTGATTTACACTTCTCTAGGAAATGGGCTTATACTGCATATTTGTTAGTTTCACATCTGACACTATGGAAATACTGCAAGAAACAGAAGCCATCTGTCTCTAATTGACAAGGAAATAATGTTTAATAGGGAAAAAAAGCATGAACACCTCAATTTTGAGCACATTCTGACCAACGTTAGAGCACATAGCAAACAAAATCCATCCAACATAAGAATGAGAACAATAAATTCTGCACTATGTTTTACTATGACCTTTTTTCATTCTACACAGCAGTGGAAGATCATGCAAAATTACCCAACATCATAGCTTCCCACTTCAACAGTGTTATTATGGCTGGTTGCACTTGTTTTGCCATTCCTGCCAATTACTATGGAATATGAATGCCAAAAATACTACTACACTGATACAAACTCAATCTTACAATTTAAAAAAAGTTACAAAAATGTAGTTGTCCAACAGCATCACATTCATAGTTAATTCAGTACTTGAGTACTGTTTGACTGACAAAGAGTTTCTTTTTGTATGTTTGAAAGTACCTTTTTCAGAACTTCCGTAATTTTTTTCATGATTTTTTCAGTTGTTTGTGATGACTAGTCATTAATATTTATTATATTTAGTATGTACTTAATAAATCCAGTAAAAATACAAACACAATATAAAAAATAAACAGAAAAAAGCACTTGAACATCTGACATCAATGGTTCTCTAAGTGAGAGATACTTATGTATACTGAAGTTTACTGCTGCATTATATTTCCAATGTTCTTGTCTATACTTAACTCTAATTTTATGTTGAGTTGTTACCATCCTAGCACGGTGACCGTGAGTAGTATTATTAGTTGTTCCTTCCTGTTGCAATTGCAAATGCATCTCTGTGCCCGCCGCAGCTGGTTCTGAACCAGCCAGGCCTGGCTGAACGCCATACAAAGTCCTCTTTAATTACAGACAACCAGCAAGGACCAGCAGGCCTGGAGACAGGCCTCACATGTGCCTTTGTTCTCAGCAATTAACCCCAGAGAAAAACATACCAGCTCTCTGATGATAAGACTCATCAAGCCTTACAGCTCCGTCAATAAGGCACTCTACTGAAGGAGATATCTGACCTTTTACCAAGCTCTAATCTGTTAAATCTGTTAAACTTCAACCAGCCAGGATGACTTGGAGTAATAGCGAATGGCATAGCTATATAAGTTACATCTTTTCAATATCTGAAAGCTATACTCACTGCAACCAGTTCCTCTCTAGCCATTTAGACAATTGCACTTTTCCTTAAGAGCTCCTTAAGTTATAGCTATTCCATTCATCTTCTAAGGGTAGCACAATCTGCAATGCCAAAAGCCATTAGGATAATAACACTTTGTATTCAATACTCATTGCTGCAAAAGCTTGCTCCCTAAAGCTCTGTAAATGAATGCATACTAAACAGTGTTCCAAGTTGCAGCTCTTTCAAAGAGCCCACATATATTGCATTTGCATTTTGTAGCAACATGCCACAAGTTTGCATAATATTCTAAACATATCACAGCACATTCCAGGTGAAATAAAGTTTGTTGTATTTTGTCAGCCTGTCTGTACTACAAAGCGGGAACAGATTTGCATTTGAGAAGTAAGATTAATTTATAGCCAAAGTTATATATTAGAAGTGCTATTCCTCCACGGGACCACAGCATTGCAGAGCTGTGTCTGACACTGTATTGATTCCTGGAAGCTGCCTTTGGCAATGGTTGTAACTGGCTAATATAGTGAGCTTTCAACCACCCCGCAGCGGTACCGTCCCAATAAATCAGGCCCAATGATAATAGAGAATCTTGACCTACTAATTTGTAATAAGCAGAGTGCTCGGCACTGAAGGCAGAGAGCCAAACCATGCCGCACACCGGTGTGACAGAAAACAGATAAACAGAGAGGTGTAGAGAAGGCTTTTCAAAAACAATATCCTCTATTTATTCTTGCGTGCATCAGCAAAATGTATAATTGAAGACATGCAATTTATCTTGGGTGCAGGTTGAAAGACAAAAGATGAAAGATTAAATATTTCCAATTTTCTTTATAAATGACCAAACCATGGTCAGTGCTTCAAAATGCTCTCTGTTTGTGCCTTAGTGATGTTCTTTTGACTGCTCTCATATAAAGAGCCAAACATGCACAGACACGCTGTAGGAGCATCTAGAGAGCTCATTGCTTTAAAAGCAGCTTGTGAGAAGGGAAAAAAAGTAAGGTGCATCTCTCTAGTCTCGCCTCAGACTATTTATACACCCACCGTCTCCTCCAGGGCAGCTCTCCTTTTTGACAGTTGCCGTTTGATTCGAGAATATGAAATATCTCTTCCTGCAGCTGTCTGTGATTCCTGCAGCATTTGCGACAGAGCCAATCTCATGCGTTTGGGTGTGTGCAACCTATAAATGTCATTAAGACTGTGTAGGTCAAAGATTAGGAGAATTAAATTAGATTTGTTGCAGTGTAATTCCTGAAAATTGTGCTTGCTGCAGAATCGTTCTAAAATTATTCCAATATTTTTTGTAGAAAGAAATGAAAGCAACAGACTTACATCTCATCATCTATTTCTATTTCTATTTCTATTGGACTATACCTTGTAAGGCTGCACAGATTTGTGTAGTCATGACAGCCGCTGACAAATAGTGTTTTGAAAACAACTGGTTCAAAGGCTAGAAGCAGATTCATTATTGCATTAATGCTTTTGACCTAAAGCAAAGTGTTCATGGCAATTACAAGGCTTATTTTCCATACAAAATCTTTTGTTTCAATATCCTCACTATTAACTTTGTAGCAAAGCTACAGTCAATCTGAGCCAGTTACTGTATGTTGAAGATTGAACAAATGTTGTTCGTGGTAAAGAAAACAACAACAACAGTATGCTAATTGGTTTAAATTAGTTGGTATATGGTTGACCCTGAAACACTGGTAGTCATAGTAGCCCCTGGTCTTTGACAGAAAATGCATTTTCTGAAACAAGTTACGCAAATTGTTTGGTATATCAAAATAAATCAGTACATACATACAAAAAGTAGGGATCCAATGAAAACTGTTAGATGAGGTTAAAAATGTGCTTGACAAAATTAAAAATGATATATCTGTTAGGAATAAATTGAAATCACCAGTTCTTGTGATACATGGAATTAAAAATTAAACTATGACATTTGGTTAAAAAGTTATAATCTAAAATGTATACTTCCATTCAAAAGTTTGGGCTCCTGCAGATTTTTTTTATATTTTTGAAAGAAGTCTCTAATGCTCACCAAGCATTGTTTAATCAAAAAATGCTGTAAAAGTAATTGTAAAATAATTTTACATTTAATTTTCAATTTTAATACATTTCAAAATTGAATTTATTCCTGTGATTCAACAGCCATTACTCCAATCCTCAGTGTCACATGATCCTTAAGAAATCATTCTAATATGATGAATTGGTGCTCAAGAAACATTTCTAATTATTATCTGTTTATTATCTATGCTTAATATTTTTGTGGCAACCATTATACTTTTTTTTCAGAATTTTTTGTTGAATATAGAGTTCAAAAGAAAAGCATTTATTTGAAACAAAAATCTTTTGTAACATTATAAATGTTTTACTGTCACTTTTAATCAATTTAATCCATTCTTGCTGTATGAAAGTATTAATTTCTTTACCAAAATACTAAACTAAACTGACACTAAACTTTTGACCAATAGTGTATCTAAAACTTTTAACTGTAGGTGGAAGAATGCTGCTATAAGGAAAAACAAGACACTCTTCAATCAATGTGCCAAATTTCCCAATGATTTAGCTACTGTACATTTAGGTACAGACCAACAGGCAGAAAAAGCAGCAGAGGAACATTAAGATGCCTAACAGATATAATATATGCCTACACACCTTTGATGCTAAGTTGGCCCCATAAAAAGATTGACTGTAGCCCCATGCAGGTCAGGTTATATGATACAAGTTAGTTAATGGCATTAAATTAGTCTAGCGGTTTTTACGTGCCTCTCAGAGTCTCAGTATAATAAACATAATTTATTAGCAAGCAGAACACACCTTGAACAATTTTCCAAGCACTGGGATGATCATATTACTGTGCATAAAGCATCCAGGGCACAAACCACAAGTGCGCACACACAAGACTAAAAGGAGAAAAAGAGAAAGAAAGATACTGCGCGCATAGTGACAATGGCCATGTTGTGTAAACCACCAGAGCATTGTTCTGTGTTAATGACATGACATAGAAAACTCGATCCCATCGAGAGCATACACAACTCTCTTGGGCACAGCTGGCCACCAGTGTATTACCACCAGAGGAACAATGAGGAAGCCCAGCAGACAGTAATCACTGCTGCTCCGTCAATTACTGCTTATAAGACCAAACAGAACGCTCTGTTCTTTAAAGGAGTCATATCACGTGAAATTGAATTTCTCTTTTGCAATAAGAGTTTCATATACAGTAGCTATGTAAACAACTGGAAGGAACTGAAAGCTTAATCTCAAGTACAAACAGATCATCTATTGCAATAAAGCAGCACTAAAGAAAATCAGAAAACAAAAATAAGATCTCTAAAACCTAGCTATCGATTAGCAGTCTCACTCATCTCAATGGCAGTTGCTTGTCTAGCTCAGGTCATTACTGCACTAAGGTGGAAATGGTAATGTAAACCTAAATATCACAAACATTTTTGGAGCAAGAAACCTTGACTTTCATTTTAAGTGGACTTGTACTGATAAAATGTAAATATATATATATTTATATATATATATATATATATATAAAATAAAACATGATAAATAGGTATGATATGACCCCTTTAAAATGTATGACAATGTATTATAGATTATCATCCTAAACTTGTCACCCTAAAAGTCTTTATTTTTAGTTTTTCATAATTGCAAAAAGAAAGACATCAGCATAGGCTGTTAGATGGCATCCAAACATACACAAGTCCCCTTGGGTCTAGCGACAGCATTCATGGAGCCGCTGTCACAATGCTAGCTGAGGTAGATTAAAATCTAACGCTATTTTTATCCAACAGTGTGGCAGATGTGGACACGGCATATCACTAAATATCTTAATATCATGCATCAGCGTTTGAATGCCTACAGCTTTACGAATGACATATATGTGAATGTGCATTGTCATTCAAAAGGTTGTTTGGGCATACACTGTATTTTTCAATTAACATCAGAAGCACACGATCTGTTTTCTTGTGTGAAGGTGCAGGATTGTAGAGGCCAAAGTTAAAGGCTCATGTTAAGGTCAAATTACAAGAGACTGACTGTGTCATATCCAAAAGGGCAGGATGACAATGCAGTGGCAAATATGATTCAGCACTGAAAAATGCAAGGCTGTCTGTTTCTAAGTGGGCCATCTTCTGCAAATACTTTTTTTTAATATAAAAAGAAGATGTTCTAGACAGTGTGACCCCATGGGAAGAAGGACTGAATAAAAAAGGGACAACAAATCTAGTACAGTAAAAAGCCTGTTTATAAACCACTAACTTTCAAACTATATAGAAACTGCAAATATGCACCATTTGATAAAATGTCCACATAATAGTGGATACTTTTTCCATAAGCTGACATCAAATGATTACATTTTATCCTTTTATCCTTTAACTGGATCTGCAGAGGACACGGGTGTACAGAACACCCCAACAAAGTTGATTATATCATAGTTAAATTTGCCCATCTACAGCTGTTTCTACACTGCACACATGGTGCATTTCAGCTGCAAATATACTGATGACAATGATGTGGCATAAACATATTTGCACAGATTCACAATTTCAGGAAACAGTGGATCACATGCGATTGTTCATTAGCATGCACAGCAGGCAGAAAATGGAATGCAAGCTGATTGTCAAAACAGAGCTCCTATAGTTTGTCAGAGTAAAGGCAGCATAGGAGCATATTTTACCAGGTTAACTCAGGTATTTACTGAATAATTCTAAATTTAAATCTCCAAACATTAGCCCACCGAAGCCCAATGCATTTACACTTCCTAAATAACTGAAATCTTAAAAATACGCAAGTGTTTCAGAACTGTAATTCCCAAAAAAAACATCAGCGATGCTACGCTCGTATATGATTTGCAGTGCAACACTGAGAGAACAACTGCAGCTGGACACAGAACAGATGAGCATTACAGAATATTAAATACTGTAACATGTCTTATTCTCATACCATTTCCTTCAGTGTGCTATAATAATCCACCAATCCATAAATCAAACAGTTTTCTCATTAAATTACTTCTGCAATCACAGCTCTGATGAAAGCAATGAACAGCTTGTTGGGGTAACAAGCACAGGAAGTCACATTAGCATAAATGATGGACGGCTGACATGCTGTGGAAGCGGCCATGCACATGCTGCAGATGGCATGGGAGCTTTAGTCCATCAGTCCACAAGCACAAGGTAGACATCTGACAACTCACCCTGCCCCCACCCTCATCACCACCTCCATTTATTAGGATATCATGAGGCACACCACCCGTCTCCATATTCAAACCTTTGATCACTTTAACAGTGCGCTGCAAGTTGTGGCTCGCTTTAATCAGCCTGTTGCGTAACCACACATTTTGTCCAAACACAGGGATTCTTCCCCTGGAGTCAGCACTCAGCACGTTTCAGCATTATAGCGGGAAGCTACGCTCTCATAAACACCACTCATGCAGATTACCGCCTCTGCTCTCTAAGCTTAGTGTTTACTCAAGGCCTGGGCAGCTCACCAAATAAAAGTTTGCAATGCAGAGTGCATGCATAATTTTAAATTGTCTTGTTTGCATACAAACAGCAGTTAAATCATCACAGCAACACTACTGCCCACTTTCATTTTTTTATGCTTTGAATTCCCAAACAGTTTAATTTATTAGCAGTTTTAAATCACCAAAGGGACCACAGTATAGTGCCCACTTTAATTTTCTAGGCTTTGAATTCACAAGCCACTTAATTTTTTAGCAGGGTTTTGTTGACTCAGTCTACACTGGCTGTTATTGGACAAACCTGAAAGAATTCCAATCACTCATTGTTCCCTGCAGAATGTTAATGCATTTATTGGCTCTTCTACTGTGTCCTCAGCCCTTGTGGAGTTTTAGTGAAATTACAATGATTTGGAAAGAGCCATCTGGAGAATGAGTGGGCATAACAGGGGTTATGAACTGCACATTGGAGAACCCACCACTCCAGATTTTCTGTCTGCCAGACTCATGCTCCCAAGAACATTGGCTCATTAGTCATCAATAAATAAGTGATAAGACTAAAAAAAGATATCAGTCAGAAGAGCCTTTTGGGTAGTGACACACAAAAAGTGACTCCAAAGAACATTGGCTCATTAGTCATCAATACATAAGAGCTAAGACTAAGAAATATATCAGTCAGAAGAGCCTTGTGGGTAGTGACTCCCCAAAAAAGAGTCTAAAGTACTAGAGTTTAGTGAGAAAATCAAATTAAATTAGCAATCAACACATTTATTAACTATGTACTAAAGCAGTGGTTCCCAACCCTGGTCCTGGAGGCACCCCAACACTGCACATTTTGCATGTCTCCTTTCTCTGACACACCAATTTCAGGTCTTGAAGTCTCTACTAATGAGCTGATGACCTGAATCAGGTGTGTTTGATTAAGGAGACATGCAAAACGTGCAGTGTCGGGGTGCCTCCAGGACCAGGGTTGGGAACCACTGTACTAAAGACACATATTAAAAAGAATAACGAAATTGACACTATTTCTGTAAAAACCAGACCTTCAGAAACAAATACTTAAGACAATGAAACAGTCAATGACTCACCTCAGCAAGTTGAGGCATGGGGTTGAATCCACAGAGATGACATACAATGCTTTTACATTCAGTGCAGGTGTTGTAATTAGGAGGGACCTTTGAGTCAATGTTAAGATCCGCTTTGCAGAGTGGGCAGGTGAATGGTTGAGGTACACTTTCAGGATGTTTTACTAATTTATCCTGTCCAGCTTCAGGTTTATCCTTTTCTGAAGTAGGTGTCCTTGATACTTTGCTCTCATTGAGCTGCTCTGGTTTCTTTTCAACATGTGGCTTGTTCTCTTTTTCAGGAAGTACCTTGTTGGATTCTGTTGCAAAAGATCCTTTGCACAATGTTGGTGGTGTAGTCTTGGCAGAGGCCACTGAGCCTTTGCGAGAAGCTGGTGCTGTGGTAGATTTACCTGAATCAACAGAAACTGTGGAGCCTTTTCGTGAAGTTGGGGGTGTTGTGGATGGCTCATCTTGAACAGCTGAGGAGATCAGATTAGACGCTGAGCTAAATAATGAGGATCCAAAACCCAGAACTTTCCCAGAGACAGCAGAAACTGACTGTGGGGATGGTGAACGAGATCTAGATGTTTCTGTCAGGCCACCAAATCCACCAAAGAACTTTCCTGTAGTTGACTCGGATGGTTTAGAAGAAGTAGGCTGTGCTTTAGGACCACCTAATCCAAAACCAAAAAAATTTGATTCCTGTTTTTGGGGTCCAATCTTGGTAGGTGGAGCAGATTTTACAGGAATGGTTGTATCTGTGGGTGGCTCTTGTAGAGCTTTCGCCGGATTTAGTTGAGTATTGTTTTGCTTAGGAGGCTCTTTTCTTGGGGTGATTGTATCAGTTGCCTTGGCATCAGTACCTGCCTTTTGTTGAGAGCTTGGAGCTGAGATCTCTTTCTTTATTTCTTGAGGAGAGACAGCTTTCTTTTCAGCTGCAGCAGGCTTCTCATCCAGTTTGGTTTCAACTGGAGCTGTAGATACCTTGTCAACTTTGGATGGAGTTTGGTTGTGTTTAACTAAGGGAATTGACTGAGGTTTCACTGTGGGACTTTCAGTTGTTTTCATCCCTGCCTGTGCCCGTTGTACCTGGCAATTCAGGCAGAGCCATTCCTCAACCTGCAATAATTATAATTCATTGGCAATAAGATATTACATCATCTACTGTCTTATATTAGGTTTCTACATAAACTTAATAACTACTAAAAACTGCTGCTTGAACATACAGTACATTAGTATAACTAAATTTAAATAAATGATCACTTATTCACATCATTAGCATTGTCTGTGCAACAATTTGTTTACCCTTACTTTACAAATCTGTAAGTGAAAAGCTGGTGAGGGTCAAAGACTGTTGTTGAACCTATTTGTATACTCCATAATTACACAAAATAACTGCCTCAAGACACTTCTACGGAATATGTCTTGAGAATTGCAATGGCTTGCCACATTGACAGCATGAATACAAATGGCCACTCTTAAATATTGTTTTTAAAAACTAAATTAGCAGACAAAAAGTCAAAGATGTGCTGTACTTAACAGCATTTAAAGTAAGCATAGACATAAAACTTTAAATTAAATTAGAGCTTACTGATAGAAGACTAAAACTGCATGGGGAAATGTCCTGTTTTTGACTTTAACATTTTTGGAATGTCTAATAAAATGCAACAAATAGTTACATTTACTTTAATTAGTTGTTTTTTTTCCGAATGCCAATGACATTGTTGTTCTGTAGTTATATTGGCTTACTGTAAATTATCTACTGTATGATGGAGTAAAAGTAAAAAAGAATGGTACATGGTACAAATCTTATGTTAAAAATAGAGGTCAAATGTCTTACCTTTGTTTGATTAGGCATTGGATTAAATCCACATTGGCTGCACACTGTTGTCTTGCATTCTGTGCATGTGTTAAAATTCTTAGCATCCTTGGAACCAATATTGAGTTCCACTTTGCATAATGGACAATTAGTCTTGACTTCTTCAGGAGCAGGTTTCTGAGGTGGTTTGGCTGTGACTTGCTTGATTTCTGGTTTCTTCTCCGCTGGTTTCTCTGCATCTTGTCCTGCATATGGTTTGGGGTCTCCTATCTTACTAGAGTCTAGTGCCACTGCAGATCCTTTACGATATGTGGGAGGAGTAGTCTTAGCAGAGGTCTGGGAAACTGTGGATGCCTTTCGAGAAGTTGGGGGTGTAGTGGAAGTTTCATCTTGAACAGCTGAGCTGATTAAATTTGATGCTGAGCTAAATATAGAGGATCCAAAGCCTAGAACTTTCCCAGAGACAGCAGAAACGGACTGTGGTGATGGTGATCGAGATCTAGCTGTTTCTGTCAAGCCACCAAAGCCAAAGAGTTTCCCAGTGGTTGACTCGGATGGCTTAGAAGAAGCTGGTTGTACCTTAGGACCACCAAATCCAAAACCAAAGAAACTGGATTCCTGTTTTGGTGGCTCTGCCTGTGGAGTTGGAGCAGATTTTTCTGGAGACTTGTCCGACTCCTTTAAGAGTGTGTCAGATGTTTTATCTTTCTTTGAATCTGATGTTTCTTTCTTCTGAGAGGATGCAGGTTGTGCCTTTATGTTAGTCTCTGGTGGTTTTGGTGAAGCTGAGACTGATTCTTTCTTTTGGGCATCCACTGAAACAGGAGTCTTAGTTTTATCAGGAATGGCCACAGCTTGAATCTCTTTCTTTTGGGTTTCAGGATCAGGAACCATGGTTGGCACTAATGATGGTGCCCCTGGTGTTATACATTCTGTTCTTGGAGGTGGTGCTGAGATGGAGACATTTTCAGGTTGTTGATGGTTATTTATTTTGGGAGGTCCTTGTGGTTCCATTCCATTTAATGCTCGCTGTGTTTGGCAATTCAAACAAAGCCATTCATTGTCCTGTATGGAGAGATTAAAAAGGAATCCTTGAATTGTTTCATCCATGATATTGATGGAACATTAACATGATATTGATTTTGCATGGAGACCACTACACCAAACTACGCTGGAGCGATCAAGCATTTTAAATAAGTGTAAATGCATCTTCTGTGTTAAAAGAGTGTTAGCAACACATATAACAGAATAGTAGCATTCTCTTACCTCTGTTTGATGGGGTGTTGTGTTGAATCCACAGAGGTTACAAACAGTGTTCTTGCACTCAGTGCAGACATTGTAGTTAGGAGTGTCCTTTGAACCCACATTAAGATAGACTTTGCAAAGAGGACATGCTTTAGGAGCTGCAACTGCTACTACTGAAGCTTCAGGTACTGCTGAAGCCTGTTGCACATGCTTCTCATCTGTTTTGTCCTCCTTTGGTTTGTCTGTTATATGTGCTTTTGTGTCAGAAGGTGGAACTTTTTGAGAAGGAACATATCCTTTCCTAGAAGCGGGTGGTGTTGGTGGAGTCTTAACTGAAGCTTGGGAAACCACAGATGCCTTGCGAGATGTCAGTGGTGTTGTAGACTTTGCAGACATTTCAGAAGCTGTGGAAGCCTTACCAGAAGTTGGTGGCATTGTGGAGGACTCATCTTGAACGGATGAGGAGATTAGATTAGATGCAGAGTTCAAAAAGGAGGATCCAAAGCCTAGAACCTTCCCTGAGACAGCAGTCACTGAAGGCTGAGGTGATCCAGATCGAACACCGCCAAAACCAAAGCTAAATAATCCTGATTCCTCTTTAGAAGGTTCTGGTTTCTGTTGTACAGATGATTTTGCAGGTGAAGGATCACGTTTTGGCATTTCAGGTTGTTGTGTTGTAGCTTGTGTAGGTTTGTTCTCTTGATTCTCTGTAACAACTGATGTGCTTATCTTCCTAATGACATCTGGCTTATTTTTTGGAGACATTGGAATTGGAGTATGTATGAGAGCCTCTTTGTTTTCTGGTACTGTTGGTGGAGATACTTTGCTAACCTGTGGCTGTGGTTGGGCAGAGGGAGACATTTGAGCTTTCTTTCTCTGACAGTTCAAACACAGCCATTCCTTAACCTGTAGGATAATAATTGGAATTAGAATAAAAATACTAAAAGAAGCTCTTGAAATTACACTGAATTAATGGAATAACTGATGCATGTGCAACTCGCAGATATATATCTCCCTAAAAACTTAAGTACTCTTACCTCAGTTTGATGTGGCATGGGATTAAATCCACAAAGATTGCACACCATGTCCTTGCATTCAGTGCAAGTGTTGTAATTTGGTGGATCCTTCTTTATGTCCACTTTACAGAGTGGACAGGCTTTCGGAAGCTCCGGGGCTGGTCTGTTAATTTTCACATCAACGACTGGTTCTTTGGTCATCTCATCCTGTGGTTTATTTCCCTCTTTTTTCTTTCCATCCTGTCTCTGTACAGTAATAAGTTTGGCTTGTTCTTGTGGTTTCATTTTTTGTGTGGGTTGTGAAGCTTCTGAACCTTTTCGAGAGGTAGGTGGTGTTGGTGTCGGTGTCATCTTAATAGAACTTTGGGACACAGTGGATCCCTTGCGAGAACTTGATGGGGTTTTGGTGGATGACTCATCCTGAATGGCTGAGGATATCAGATTAGATGCTGAACTAAGGAAGGATGACCCAAAACCCATAACTTTCTCAGAGACAGCAGACTGAGGAGAAGGTGACCGGGATCGAGCACCTCCAAAACCAAAGCCAAAGAAACTAGACTCTTCCTTAGTCTGTTCAACTTTAGATGATGGAGTAGGTTTGGAAGTAGAAGCTTCACCGGTGGACTTTTGAGCATTTGGTGTTGGAGTAATTGTAGGTTTTTTAGTCTCTGCTGGAGGTTTCTTGTCCTGCTCAGCAGGGACACTCTGTTTCTTTTCTGAAGAAGGCAGAATTTGAGTTGCTTTCTTTTCTAGAGATGCTGGTGGTACTTTGTTGGATTGTGGCTGAGCAGGGAGAGGTCCTGAGGTTCTCTGTACCTGGCAGGTCAAGCATAGCCACTCCTTCACCTGTTGATTATTTTAAAAAAGTAAATTAAACCATTAAACATTTTATTTTAAAACTCAAAACCTACACAAAATAATTCCTTTTTATATTTTCAATAGAGCCTTTAAAAATATAAATGTTAAAGACATTGACATATGGTACCTCGGTTTGATGTGGATTGGGATTGAATCCACAGAGATTACAAACAATTTTCTGACAAGAACTACAAGAGCTGTAGTTCTGTGGGTCCTTCTTGAGGGTTTCTTTGCAAAGTGGACAGATTTTTGGAAGCTCCTCTGGAGCATGTGGAGGTTTGGCCAGATTAGGATCTGGGGTTTTCTGTACTGGCTTTGGTTCTTGCATTGATGTAACAACTGTCTTTGATTCCCCTTCGGGTGGTTTTTGTTTAGCATCCTGAGGAGCAACTGATCCTTTTCGAGAAGTGGGTGGTGTTGGTGTGGTCTTATTTAAAGTCTGGGAAACTGTAGATCCCTTGCGAGATGGTGGTGGAGTTTTGGTGGTGGATTCTTCCTGAACAGCCGAAGAGATCAGGTTAGATGCTGAGCTGAGGATAGAGGATCCAAAACCAAAAACCTTATCAGAGACAGCCGTTTGAGGAGAGGGAGACCTGGATCGAGCACCACCGAAACCAAAGCCAAAGAAACCTGACTCCTCTTTAATCTGTTCCCCTTTAGGTAGTGGAGCAGACATGGAAGGAGAAGCATCACCTTTAGATATTTGAGTATTTGGTGGTATTGGTGTTTTGGTTTCTATAGGAGGTTTCTTTTCCTGCTCAGCTATAACACTTGGCTTCTTCTCTGGAATCTCTTCCTTTCGTGGAGATGCTGGTGGAAGTACTTTGTTAGACTGTGATTGAGCTGGGGGAGGACCTGAAGTTCTTTGCATTTGGCAGGTCAAACACAGCCACTCTTTCACCTGTAGATAAGAAAGATTACCACCTGTGACCATACAAACTTATTTACCCATAATTGTAACCTCATCTCTTATCATTTAAATTACAAATTCTGTACAGAATCATTTCTGGTAGCAAAACGAGAGACTTTATTAAAGAGAACTGTAAAACACAGACTTACTTCAGTTTGATGTGGACTGAATCCACAGAGATTGCAAACAATGCTTTTGCAAGAAGTGCAAGAGCTATAGTTTTTTGTGTCCTTCTTAAGGGTCTCTTTACAGAGTGGGCACACTTTTGGATGCTCCTCTTTCACTTGAGTTTGTATAGGTTTGGATGATTGAGCATCTGGTGGCTTTTTCTGTTCTTGGGTTGGTGAATAGGTTGGATTTGATTCTGCTGCAGGAAGATTTAGTTTAGTGTCTTGTGGAGCTACTGATGCTTTTTGAGAAGTGGGAGGTGTTGGTGTTGTCTTATTCAAAGTCTGGGAAACTGTAGACCCTTTACGAGATGTTGGTGGAGTTTTAGAAGGTTCATCCTGGACAGCCGAGGAGATCAGATTGGATGCTGAGCTAAGGAAGGAGGAACCGAAGCCTAGAACCTTCCCAGAGACAGCAGACACAGTGGGGTGAGGAGATGGTGATCTTGAATGAGAACCACCAAAACCTAAGCTGAAAAAATCTGAATCCTGTTTAGAAGGTTCAGATTTAGGCGGATGATCAGATTTGGCAGGTAAGACATTTTTATGGATTTGGGCATCTGATGTAGTTTGCTTGGAATCTGCAAGATTGGGTTTGCCGCCTTGTTTCCCTGAAGCATTACGTTTCTGATCCTCTGCTACAACACCCACAGTGTCTTGTTTTTTTGGTGATGCAGGTGGAGGTAATTTAGTAGTCTGAGTTCCTGGTTTCACAACTGGAGGTTCGGGAGCTCTCTGCATCTGGCAGTTCAGACACAGCCATTCCTTCACCTGGTTGTTGAAAAAGGTAACCACATAATATTGTGAGTAGGGCTGCACGATTAATCAAATGTGTTTGTCATTCGCATCTTGTCAGTAAAGCCGGTTTTGTAATCAGTAGTAAATCTCCTTCACGTGCTTTCAGATGGAGCAGCATTTACTACACAGATCCGTAGTTCACTGACAAGCTACGCAAAATCGCGTTCATAATCGCAGATGATAAGCGTGCGATTATGAAATCGAAGATATAGTACTGCGATTATGAAAGCTGTTTGCATAGCTTGTCAGTGAGCTATGGCTCTGTGTAGTAAATGCTGCTCCATCTGTAAATACGTGAAAATACCACATTTAATAACATGTTTTTACTCCAAAATCACTTTAATCAGTAAATCCTTCTGTGAGATGATGTGGCTTCTTACACAGCATAAGGCATGCAACATATTTCATAGTATTCTAAGCCGTGATAAAGGCTATGTCGATTAGCATTGCATTATTAAATCCTTTATTATAATAAAAATTATAATAAGACAAACTCAGATAAACCATATATTGTCGTAGTTGTGTTTATTAGTCATTTTGAATCAATAAAAGCAGTTAAATGTTCTGTTTATTCAGCAACCGCTATAGAGATTTCCTGGATTTCTTCTGCGGGGTGTATTTGGAGTTTCAGCGCGAGAGCACCCTCTGGCCTTCGGATGGAGATTTACTGCTGATCACAGAACCATGCTTTACTGAAAGATATGCCAGACAATCGTAGCTTCTGCCTAATCGCGATTTATCGCCTTTGCGATTTGATTTTGATTAATCGTGCAGCCCTAATTGTGAGAAATAAAGACCACTATTGTTTCATTTTGAGATTATTGTTTGTTCATTCATAATAAATAAATCACCTTGCTGAAATACATTTTCAATAATTGTGACTGAAAAAACAAAAAACAATCTGTATATTTAACTATTTTCTCACCTTAGTTTGATGTGGCATTGGGTTGAATCCACAGAGATTACACACAGTGCTCTTGCAAGTAGTACAAGTGCTGTAATTTGGTGGATTCTTCATTATTTCTGCTTTACAAAGAGGGCAAGTCTTTGAGGGCTCTGACTTCTGGTCACCCTTTTTTGTTACTACTTTTTCCTGAACTTCTGTCATTTTCTCTTCAGGTTTCTTGTCTTTCTGCTCTTCTTCAACAGATTTAGCTCCTTGATTTGGTGACACATCGGCTGATCCTTTCTGAGAAGTAGTTGGTGTTAATGTTGTTATCACATGTGTTTGAGAAGCTGCTGAAACCTCCTGAGTTGCAAGGAGTGTGGTGGAGGATTCATCTTGTACAGCAGTGGAGATAAGATTAGAAGCCGAACTCAACAGGGAAGAACCAAATCCAAAGACCTTTCCAGAAACACTGGAAGCAGCAGGTTGGGGAGAAGGTGATCTAGAGCGTCCAAAACCAAACAAGCCACTCTCTTCTTTTGTGGATGCAATCTTTGGTGGGGCTTTAGATTTTGTGGATACAGTATCATCCTTCTGTGTTGGCTGTACTGAATTTTTTATGTCTTGCTGCTGGGGTAGCTTCTGTGTTGGTGGAACTGCACTTGCCTTCCCAGACCCTGGTGTTGTACCTGCGGATAATGCAGTCTTTTCTTTTTCAGTAGCATCTGTGGAATCGAGTGGCTTCTTCTGTGTAGGAACAGGAGTTGGTGTTGCTTTCTTTAGTGGTGATACTGGTGGAGGTACTTTATCAGTCTCAGCTTGAGCTCTTTGCATCTGGCAGTTCAGACATAGCCACTCCTTTTTCTGAAACGGCATTCCAATAATCATTTTAAAATTAAGCTCACAGAGTACTACAAGGAGGATACATAATATTGAATTATTTTTTAAAATATAATTTTAATGCATTTTTTATGCTTAAAGTCATAAATATTGGTGCTCATAATGTCATATACCCAGATACTACCAAAGTTCTAATTAAATAATAATTATGATAATGAGTATAAGGTGTTTTATGTTCAAGCTAAAAAAAGGCTGCTTACCTCTGTCTCATGGGGCATGGGGTTAAAGCCACATAGATTACACACAGTGGTTTTGCACTCAGTACAGGTATTGTAATTGGGAGGATCCTTCTGCAAATCAACTTTACAGAGAGGGCAGGCTTTGGGAAATGATTTAGTGGACTCTGTCCTTTTTGTTTCCGGTAGATCTGTATCTTTTGTAACTGATACAGTTGTTGGCTGTGCCTGATTGACCATGGATTTCTTATCTTTTTTTATCTGTTCTTGTATATTTTCAGCATGTACATTTTTGTAATCTGAAGGAAGCATTTTAGGAGAGACATCAGATCCTTTTGAGGAAGCAGGAGGCGTGCTGGTCTTGAGAGATATCTGAGAAACTCCAGAGCCCTTTTGTGAGGAAGGTGGAGTGGTAATCTTCTCTGAAGTCTGGGAAACAGATGAGCTTTTACGAGAAGAGGGTGGGGTTGTAGTTTTAGCAGATCGTTGGGAAGATGTGGAACCTTTAAGAGAAGTGGGCGGTGTTGTAGAAGGCTCATCTAGAGCTGATGAGATCAGATTACTTGCTGAGCTAAAGAGGGAGGAACCAAATCCCAGAACCTTCCCAGAGACAGCAGAAGCTGCAGGTGGAAGTAAAGGAGACTGAGCTCTACCTCTAGACTCTTCAGGGATTTCAGAGGAGATAGGAACATGTCCATCTTGGGTCTTTCCTTGTTGTTGTTGGTGTGGGGTAGCTCCTTTATTGGTTTCTACTCCTTTCTCTGCAACTTTAGTTTTTGCCCCATCTGTATTTTCAATGTTTTTAGAGTTTACTGTAGCTTCAGACTCATTCTGTGAGGTTGGAGGAGTTGTTTTAACAGATGTCTGAGAAACTGTAGAACCCTTACGAGAGGAAGGTGGAGTGGTATTAACTTTATTGGAGATTTGTGGAACTCCAGAACCTTTGCGAGATGTTGGTGGTGTCTTATCAGACATTTGAGAAGCTGTTGAAGCCTTGCGAGAACTAGATGGTGTTATAGAAGACTCATCTTGAACAGCTGTTGAGATTAGATTAGATGCTGAGCTTAAGAATGAAGAACCAAACCCTAGAACCTTCTCTGAGACAGCAGAGACAGCATGCTGAGGAGAAGGTGATCGAGATCTAGCTCCTCCAAAACTGAACCCAAAGAATCCAGGTTTTTCTGGTTGCGGATCAGTTTTTTGAGATTCTGACTTTGGAAATTCTGCAATATGATGTTGTTTTGTTTCTCTTTGGGTGGGTTGTTCAGTTTCTGCTAAAGTTTGCTTATTGACTTGTTTCCCTGCCACTTCTAGTTTCTTATCCTTGTGAACTGAATCTGCTGGAAGATGTGGTGTCTTCTGTGAAACATCTAGAGTGGGAGTATCCATTTTAAGTGGTGAAACTTCCTTAACGTGTGGCTCAGGCTGTGCAGGGGGAGGCTCTGGTGCTTTCTGCATCTGACACGCTAAGCAAAGCCACCTCACCTGTAGTTTTGTAAAGTATATTGAATTAATAATTGTGTAACTGAAATTTACATTGTGTATACAGCATCCCAAAGTTAAGTGGACTAAAACACACTGCTTATTAACTTGCAATGTTCCAAGGCAGCTCAAATCATTTAGATTAAAGAAGAGATGAGCATTGTAAGCTCTCCTGTCAGCATGAAAATGTTGGTTTTCAAATTTTCATCATGATAGTTTTCCATAAAGTCAGCATGAGTACAAAATTGAAACTACATAAATACTCTTAATGCATACCACTGGTCTTACAATAAACAAATCATTCATCCATTTTTTCATTGAATTTGTAATCTTTAAATCAGACTGTCTTAACTTGCTTTTCTTGTGACATGCTCTCTTCTCTGCTGGCATATGCAAGACCACACAGCTTTTAAGATCTGCCTCCATTCTGCTATGCAACGCTCACTTTTCACAATCCAATCAACAACCAATGGTGTCCCTCCTTTGTTTGTTTGTTTTTTTTGTTTGATAGAAGTTTGATAGAGCGGTTTCAGACACAGCTATAGAGATTGCATTGCAGAGTGTGACTTGACGATGATTGGACTATATATCCAGAGGCAGAACAAACAGTCTAGAACAGTGACAACTGTGGTTGAATGTGATCCCTCCCTTTCGCACATTCGCTCTAATGAAGAAACCACCCCTGGTCCACTTTAGATATTCTACTAACTTTAAGTAACTTTGCAACTACATGTCAACTACCAGTCATTAGAGTATTAGTAGGCTGTCTTCTTAATATCTGCTAACACTGTATTTTAATGATAAGCCAACACACAACAGACACAAGTACACATCAGCTCATTGTACTAACCCTAACCCCATGAACCCCCACCCCATACCCCCATTACTATATGAAGAAAATATACTACACATATATCCATTAAAGCTACAGAAGTTACGCCAGAAAAAACCCAGATCTAATGAGTTAGTTGACATGTAGTTGCAAATTAATGCGAGTTAGTTGACATGTAGTTGGAAAGTTACTTACAGATAATGGAATGTCTAAAGTGGACTACTGTAATAAAGCATAACTTAAAGTGGTTTGCAACTTCCCTTTCATGCTGACTTTAAAGTCCATGTAAAGACAATTGAGATAATTGTTTCTAAACCCATTATAAATGTTAGAAATGTATTGCTCAAACACGTTACAAATACTGTGAACTATGTAGTACTAAATTGTGGAGTTAGACTGTTAAACAGTTTTTCACCATCTTTGTATTCAGGATTTTTTTGGGCGGGGCTGAATCATGTCTTGATGACGCACTGGAGCCACTGAGCATGGCCCCTCCCCTAACACTGTAAGAGGTGTGATCGGCTTGAAGTGGCACTGTGCAGATCGGTGTATGACATCAAAGAACCGCGAGGGCGATTCAAAAGCATGCAGAGTCACCTGTTCTCTAATAGCTCTCATGGTACTTTGATGTCATACACCAATCTGTCTGCGCAGCGCTGCCTGAAGTCGAACACAACTAATAACTACAGTGGATTAGCATCAGTGGTTCACCCGCTCAATCGTGAGTAAGTCATTAGTGTTAGTTACTACAGCCCAGTTTGCTAGCTAGCTATGCCTTCATCACGTAATGTATGGGTGTGTAAATCCAAATAAGCTGCTAGATAGAGCATCCATTCAGGTTGTAGTGGTATTTGACCGTTGAGAGAGACAGCAGCGTTCCTGCGAGTGGGCGTGGTTTCAGCGCCGACCACAGACACACCCCCAGCGTTTGAGAGTAGAGAATACTGCTTATTTTTTCAAGATTTTGATAACTTATTTTATTTACTTGCCATTTCTTTCATTCAAATTTGGCTGGGTGGTTAATACATTTTTCTGTGGTGTGACAAACTCATAACACATTTAATATTGCTTTACATGGACTTAGCAAACAAACAAAAAAAATTGTTCAACACAACAGTGATATTTTCTTACCTCATTTTGATGGGGCATAGGGTTGAACCCACACAAGTTACATACGATATTTTTGCATTCAGTGCAGCTGTTGTATTGATCTTTCTTGAGCTCCACCTTGCAGAGTGGGCAGACCTTGGGAAGAGGCTTGGATATAGGTGTCTCTTTATCCTGTTTCACTTTATTTGATGGCTCCTCAGCCTGTTGAAGCAATGGTGTCTTCTCCTCTTGTTTCTGTTCAGTTGATGGTTTAGTATCTTTACTAGGTTGGGCCTTCTGAGAACCTTGTGTGGTTCCAGAACCTTGTTGTGAGCTAGGTGATGTTGTGTTGTTGTTGAACAATGACTGAGATACTGTAGAGCCTTTACGGGAGCAGGGAGGAGGTGTTGTTTCTAAAACTGATGAACCTTTGCGGGAGGTTGGTGGTGTTGTGGAAGGTTCATCCTTAACAGCTGAAGATATCAGATTAGAAGCTGTGCTAAGGAAGGAGGAACCAAAGCCTAAAACTTTGCCAGACACCGCAGAAACAGCAGGCTGAGGTGAAGGAGACCTAGATCGAGCCCCGCCAAAACCAAAAAATCCAGACTCCACTTGATTAGGCTCAGCCTTTGGTGGCTTGGATTGTTTTTCTTGAGGCTTGTCTGATTTCATCTGCTGTGAGGTCTTCAGTTGACTGAGCTGTTGTGGTGTCACATCAGTTGGCTCCTTTCCCCCAACTACAGCTGTTTTCTGACCAGTATTGGTGGCTTCCTCTGTGTTTTGTTTCTTCTGCGCAGTTTCTGGAGCATCTTGCTCCTCCTTTGGCACTGGGGCTACTTTCTTAGCTTGATCTTGAGGCTCTGCATGGGAAGGGACTCGTTGCACTTGACAGGTTAAGCAAAGCCACTCTTTTGCCTGCCAACAAATGAGAGCGTTTGAGAAACCCCAGACAAAATGGTTTCCTACATAGCATTATCATTCTACAGCTAATTCAGCAATATTGCTATCAAAAGTATTTTTACTGAAGGTAAATAAAGTATAGCCCACAGCTCATTTTGCAAATACTGAATTATCTTACCTTGATTTGATGAGGCATGAGAAACCCACAGAGGTTACATACAATGATCTTGCATTCAGTGCAGGTGTTGAAGTTAGGAGGATCTTTCTTGAGCTCCACTTTGCAAAGTGGGCATTCTTTAGGGAGAGACTGAGAGGACATTTTAATAGCTTGAAGCTTTGGTGGCGGTTTAGATGGTGATTTGAAAGGCTGAGGCTGCAAGGGCTCCTTGTCTTCCAATTGCTTTTGAGACAGAGGTTTATTTTCCCCAACCTGTATTTTTGTTGTGTCCTGGGATGCTGTGGATCCCTTATGGGATGTAGCTGCTGATGCCACAGCAGATGTGGTTTTGAGAGATGTCTGTGAAACTGATGAACCCTTACGAGAGGTGGGCGGCGTTGTAGACTTCACTGAGGTCTGGGAAACTGTTGAACCTTTACGAGGTGTTGGCGGTGTTGTGGAGGATTCATCTTGAACTACCGAAGATATGAGATTAGATGCTGAGCTGAGGAACGAGGAGCCAAAGCCTAGAACTTTCTCCGAGACAATAGGTTGAGGAGAAGGTGATCGAGATCGAGCACCACCAAAACCAAAGCCAAAGAAACCGGTATCTTTTTTGGAGGAATCTGATTGTGATGTTTCGGATTTGGCTGGAGCACTACTATCTTTTGGCTTTTGAGATTTTATAGTTTCTTTCTGTGCAGGTTTTTCCTTTGGAAGATTTTGTATTGTAGATATAGTAGTGGGTTTTCCAAGTGCTGTTTTTGACTGGTCCTCAGTTCTACTGGGTTCTGGAGGAGGCTGATGTGGAGCTGTTTTGTCTTGTTGTGAGCCAGCATTAGTCTGCAGCTGGGGATTTAGACTTGAAGGTTCAGGTGCTCTCTTTATCAGGCAACTCAAACAGAGCCATTCCTTCATCTGCATGACCAAAATCACAACCACAAATCAACATGACTGTCCTTCAATAAATCAATTATGACCAGCAGAGTAAAATAAACTCTTTCTCTTACCTCTATTTGATGAGGCATGGGGTTAAATCCACAATGGTTACACACAATGTTTTTGCATTCTGTGCAGGTGCTGAAATTAAGAGGATCACTGGTAATAGCTGCCTTACAAAGAGGACAGATTTTGGGAAGAGGCAGGGGAGTTTTGTCAACTTTTGCAGACAATGTATGGTCTATTTTTGCTTTCACAGAAGATTTACTTGCTAGCTGAGGTGACTCAGAAATCTTTTTCTCTTGTTTTTGTGCAGTAGGTCGTTTAGTATCCCCTGTGTTTATGGTCTGTGAAACAGCAGAGCTCTTCCGAGATGTGGGTGGTGTTGAGTTCTGGGAAACTGTGGAAGCTTTGCGGGAGGTTGGTGGTGTTGCAGAGGTCTCATCTTGCACAGTTGATGATATTAAATTAGATGCTGAGCTGAGAAAGGAGGAACCAAAGCCAAGAACCTTCCCAGATACAGCAGACATAGCAGGCTGAGGAGATGAAGACCTTGACCTAGCACCACCAAAACCAAGCAATCCAGATTCTTCCTTGGCTGTCTTGACAGGAACTTCAGATTTGAATTCATTTTCTTGCTGCTGGTCTTTTTGGATTGGTAGAGTACCATTTGGAGCCTTGGATTGTTGTTGTTGTAATTTCTGAGGAGGGTCAGTTTTCTTGGCTAACTTTTCCAATTCAGAAATCCCTTTCTTTTGAATTGAGGGTGAAGCCAATGGTTGAGTGGTAGGGATTTTGTTGGGCTGCGCTGCAGTCTCCAACTTTGGAGGTCCTGGTGGCTCCATTCCTCTTAGAGCTCTTTGAGTCTGACAGTTTAGACAAAGCCATTCTTTCAACTGAAAAGACAAATTGGTTAACTCATGTTAACATATATCAATCAAAACTTGTAAAAAGCATTAAAAGTCAACATAACATTACCTCAGTTTGATGCGGTGTTGGGTTGAATCCACAGAGATTGCAAACAGTGTTTTTGCACTCCGTACAAGTGTTGTAGTTGGCAAGGTCCTTTTGGATTTGTACCTTGCAGAGTGGGCAGTATTTGGGCAAGGTTTGAGGGCCTTTGTCTGCATTTGGCATCTGTGAAGAAGGTTCGGCTTTTTTAATTTGAGATACTGGTGCTTTGTTCTTTTGGTCAGCAGTTAGCTCTGTCTTTTTTTCTTCTTTCTGACCATCTGATTGATTAGCCTTTCTTGTTGATGCTGATAAGGCAGCCCCTTGTGATGCTGCAGACCCTTTGTGAGATGTTGGTGGAGTAGTAGACTTGAGGAAAGTTTGAGAGACTGAAGGTGCTGTAGAAGGTTCATCTTGAACTGCTGATGAAATTAGATTAGATGCTGAGCTCAGGAAGGACGACCCAAATCCTAGATCTTTACCAGACATGGCCAAAACAGCGGGCTGAGGGGATGGTGATTGTGAATGGGCTCCACCAAAGCCTGAAAAGCCAAAAAATCCTGACTGTTCTTGCTCTGTATAAGTCTGTGGTGCTGCTTTAGACACAGGAGGAGAGGGGGAATTTTTTGCTGTCGGTTGCTGTAAAGGCATAGGGGAGAGAGCTTGCTTTGCTCCTGCTGCACCAGTCTGTTGTTCATGCATCTTTTTCTGATCAGCAGGTTGGTTGGCAGAACTAGTCTTTGTTGGCTGAGCTGTGGGCTCTTTCTCTAAAGGACCATGTGTAGATTCCATCTTTTGAGATTTGCTGGGCTGTGTTTGGGACTTTATTGTGGGTTGTCCGGCAGGCTCTATTCCTTTCAGTGCTCTCAGTGTCTGGCAGTTTAAGCAAAGCCACTCTTTTGCCTGCAAAAACATTACAATTATCATGAGCAACTTCTCCACATTTTTCTTTCAACATTAATAACAAATGATAAAAAAAATACTTCACAGGACTTGTGTAAATTGACCTCACAAGCAGATATCATAACATTACTACTTGTGGCTTTAAATAAATATATTAAAACCATCAGTGACCCTAGCATTTGTGAAATGTTCTCTTTTTGGACTTGTTTTTAGTGACTGATTACAATAAAGAAAATTGGTCTGCACTCTATTGAGATGAAATTTTGTTATTGACCAAATACTTATTTTCCACCATAATTTGCAAATAAATTCTTTAAAAATCCTACAATGTGATTTTCTGGATTTTTTTTCTCATTTTGTCTCTCATAGTTGAGGTATACCTATGATGAAAATTACAGGCCTCTCTCATCTTTTTAAGTGGGAGAACTTGCACAATTGGTGGCTGACTAAATACTTTTTTCCCCACTGTATATTTATTCTTAATATCAATATTTAAATAGCACAAACAAATGATAAAAACCATGATGTGTATTATGTTTTGTTTTGGCAACTTAGAAAAATGTTGTAAATGCTTTCTTGAGAATCCTTCCCAGCAAGCTGAAATTTGAATATGCTCATGTCAGAGCAGCCCTTACAGTTATAGAACTCTAAACTATAGAGTTTCATGACCCTGGGATACTCTTACACATCACAGACAACTATAAAGTATACTGATAATGCATATTCTGCCAGACGCATACAGGACTACTTTTATAAACGCATTCCAAGCTAGAAGGATAAAGCCTCAGTATGCCAGCACCAGCCCTAAGATACTCTTAAATGTTTTTATTATCCTGAAAAGGCATGTTTTAGAGCCATACAGTGCAGTCTCTCTGACTTTCCTGTAAGC
The DNA here is from genome assembly GCF_001515645.1 of Sinocyclocheilus grahami. Taxonomy (NCBI): domain Eukaryota; kingdom Metazoa; phylum Chordata; class Actinopteri; order Cypriniformes; family Cyprinidae; genus Sinocyclocheilus; species Sinocyclocheilus grahami. The sequence goes on along the minus strand of NW_015506053.1, from coordinate 382,877 downwards.
TAAAAGGCTGAAACAAATATTTTCATATCATGTCCCATTATGCTACACTGGAAATGTGTAACATTCAGAGAAATTGTATTATTTGCATAAGCTTATATATACACACATAAGGCCTCATTCATAAAACACGAGCAGAACTCATTTTTGTGTAAATCATTCGTAAAGCTGTTCTGACGTAAATTTTGGGATTCATGAAAGTGTTCGTATTTTACAAATGTTAGTTGGTACACAAAAAGTTTACACCTGCTCCCAGCCCCACATAAATGGGTTGTAAATCATCCGAACATCATTGATGGCACTGCATGTTTATAAAACTATTTACCTTACATAATCACGTATCACGCAGCATTTTGATAAAATAATATACAGTAATTATACACAGTATACTGTATTTTCCTTTTTACTATTATTATGAACAGCATAATTAAGAATATTAGGAATATAATCTGCAAATTTAACACTTTTATCAAATAATTAGCTACTTTTGTTAGGGATGTACCAATTAGTCTACTAATTATTATGGAAATGGTTTTCTATAAAATGGCCAGAATGAGGTTTAACAATAAACATTTCCTATGGCTGATATAGAGTTATTGCTAGATTTGGCAGACAGAGCGCTGCACAAAATACATATTTTTAGAGACTGTGCAGACTTAGCCTACTTGCAGAGAATGATGACTGGTTGATTAACAGATGAAACTGCATTAACAGCATCTGTAATGTGCTGCCAAGCTTCCTTGACATGATACTCCACTATGTACGCTTGAAAATAAAATTCTGCGTTTTGAATACACTTCCGATAACAAAACTTCAATTTCTGCGCCTGATAAATTTGTATTTTTCATTTGCTTTTGAGAGGACATGATGAAATTCTTATTTTCTTTTCAAAATATGATGCCCATATATAGTTGTCAGTCAGAATTTATGGACGGGGATTATGGTAATTATGAATGAGCGTGCACGCTCGCCCCATTTACGAATGTTTGGAATTCATTAAAGGGGTCATAGGATGCCCATTTTCCACAAGTTGATATGATTCTTTAGAGTCTTAATAAAGTCCAGGGGCGCGGGAAGATGTTTTTGGTTGGGGGTGCTGTGTGTCCATGTTGGGTGAAGGGGAGGGGGGGTTTGGGGGGGCTGGTTCACTTACGTCGGTGCTCGTGCTGGGGCTGGGGTTGTTTGGGTGTCGGTTTTGGAACGGTTT